>NC_012878.2:44532163-44534810 GCF_000003195.3 Sorghum bicolor
CAAACAAAGCACTGCATCTAGTGTAACTACCCGCCGTGACGCAGCTACCGGTCACTCCGTCGCGGACGTATTTTGTCCCGCTGCAATCAATGGTGCGAGACGCATGCAGCGGGCTCTGTAAATGGACCTCGGCAAACATTTAGCGCTGGGAAGGTTTTAAGATGTACTCTGCGGTAATTACATTTACAGCAGCGGGTATATTTTCCATGACGGACATATTAAGATGCCCGCTGCGGTAAATCGATTTACCGCAGCGGACATCTTAACACATTCGCTGCGGTAAATGTCTGTCGCGGTTAATTAAAAGTGCCCGCTGCGGTAAATCGTACGATTTACAGCAGCGGGCAAAAAAACGTCCGCTACGGAGTGAACAGTAGCAACGTCACGGAAGTTTGTTTCTCTAGTAGCGTAACTTTCTTTGATGGCCTCATATTAATAATTTGATGGTTACGTGGCCGTGTTAGAGATTCTCAGATGTACCTTCCTCAGATCGTACCGTTTCGTACATGAAGAGCGACGCGTGCATTATCGGCCATGCATGCTGCACGATTCCATGAAACAATCTCTTTGCCTCCATTTTTCAAATAGTGTGCGACAAAGCAGGCCGATTTGTCACGGACTCGATCGGAAGGCACGATAGCGACGCACGGTCATGCAAAATCATATGTTACTGCTTGTCTTGTCCGGTGCTGGCTGAAACCGGCCGACATGATACGATGAGTTGACGACGGCCATGCATGCACTGGCGACAAGGCAAACACCATTTTTTTTCCTTTTAGATTTGACAATGCAAACACCTGATTTTGTCGACATCGCAGTCGCTTCGAGTGAACAATTTCAGATTTAGATATGAGTTTATAAAAAAATAGTATTAATACTTAGCCCCGTTTGGTTTTCCTTATTAAAATTATTTTAGCTACTCTTGATGATTAATGGGACTAAACTATTTTAGCTCTTTTAGTCGGTATATTTGGAACTTTAGAGCATCTCCAAGAGACTCTCTATATTCTTTCTAAATGCTAGGAATAGAGATTTTGATGAAAAATTACTCACTACTGGAAACTCGAATACTTCTGTGAGTAATTAATTTTTCTATGCGTTTTTCTCGGTACACACAGAAAAATACCAATTTTTCTGTGAGTTTCACTATATACCGACAGAAAAACATAAAAACGCACAGAAAAATTTGATGATTTTTCTATGCGTGACAACTTACACACGGAAAAAAATATACTCACAGAAAAATGTTAATTTTTCTGACGGTTTTTCTAAAACTCACAGAAAAATACTAAGCACGCACGAAAAAATTACAATTATTCTGTGGATTTATATAAAACGCACAGAAAAAAGAAACACACACAGAATAAAAGAAACACACACTCTCATACTAACTTGATATGAACAAGCAATTTTTCTTTTTAATCTCTCTCTAAAACTTGTATCTAGTCTTCGTTCTCATACTAACTTCAATTTTGATGATTTTTTTTCCTAATTTTTTCTAAAATCATGCTCTATCGAGCTATTGTACTCTTACAGCTATTCGTTTAGTCATCTTTTCAAGTAACTTTGTTTTGTCAATTCAACATTTGAATTTTCAAAAATAACAACTTCAACCAATGTTTTGAAATAGTAAATGATTTTAGCTGAAAAAATTGTGAACATAAAAGTTGTTGAGCTCATCAAGATCTACAAAATTTGTCTTGGTGATTACTTTATCCAACAAAGTTTTAGTAATATTATTCATAAATTGACACATGTCTCATATAGTTACATAAACTATGTGAGGGATTTATGGATTTTTGAATAATGTATACTACTACTTTGTCAAATGAAGAAATAGCTAAAATAAAAAATGTAGATCTTAGTGAGTTGTATAACTTTGTTGGTGATAACTTTTTCAGGTGGAATCATTTGCTATTTCAAATTCTCATTTCAAGTTGTTAATTTTTGAAATTCAAAAATTGAATTGTTGAAACAAAGTCCGATGGAAAAATGACCAAAATAAAAGTTATACATCTTGATGAGTTTTACAAATTTGTTGTTTGTGACTTTTTCATTTGAAGTCATTTGGTATCTAAAAATTATATCATAGTTCTCATATTTTAAAATTTACATTTTTCAATTGTTCAAATTAACTCATATAAAAAAGAACAGCCCAGCAGCGAAAAATGGCCCGAGGCCCAGTCGCCCCTGTTTATAGTATGCATATATCGGTATTCTAGAGTGTTTCTTTTGCTAAATTTTAGCCAACTAAATTTTAGTCACTTTAGTAACTAAGAGCATCTTCAAGAGCCTTTCTAAATCTCATTTTCTAAATTATCATTTGGAGAGTCATTTACATAAAAATCGCTTTCTATATCTTTTCACTTTCTAACAGTTTTGCTAAATCTCATGCGCACTCTAGAGAGTCATTATTGTCTTCTATATTTGGCTAGCGAAAAATCCGGAATAGACAATGGCTATATTTGGATGACCATTTAGAGAAGCTGTTGAAGAGTCACTACTAGAAACCTAAATACTTCTGTGTGTGCAAAAACGCACAGAAAAATATGAATACCGTCAGAAAAATACACACAGAAATATAATGACAGAAAAATTGAATTTTTCTGTGGGTTCACCGTCAGAAATAATTTTTCTGTCGGTCTTG
>NC_012878.2:44534910-44587313 GCF_000003195.3 Sorghum bicolor
CGTGCTCCCCCCGGCTGAGATGCCACCGTCGAGCGGCCGTGGGGCCGTGCCCTAAGCCCCAGCCAGTCCGTCGATGGTGGCTCCGAATAAAAGGTCGTTGGGTTGCAAGTGGGTCTCTTTTCCCCTTTAGGGTTAGGGTTGTGATACTATCCGAATCGAAATATGTTATTCTTCTTTTCTTTTGACTTTCTTTTCCAAGCCCCAGATCTACATTCTTTAGCATGATGCATGGTTATATCAAGTGTGCTAGCTGGAGGTGGTGGGAGCCCTTCTGCTTTGGTGCCTGTTCGTCGACGAACACCAACGAGGTATGCGCCCCTTTCTCTCCCTTTGCCGTTGTGTGTAGGAGGAGCTCCTTGTATGCAGGATAATCCATGTGTTTCCTTGCTCTATAGGTTTTCCTCCAAAATATAAATATTTGAAACTGATAAGAGAACTATAGTACTCCAGTGCATCAACTGTCTGTACAAATGCCTAGCTGGGAGAAAAAGAATGTCTTTTAATATTAGTAGTTGATACCCTGTAATTGTATATTTGTTAATAGATCATATATTGCATTGAATTTGTCATGTACTGAGTGGAATTTGATTAACCAAATAGCCTTATTTCCATTGAATTTGTCACCATAATTTCATTTGATTATTCTTACACAGGTAGAGATGGAGTGCAAGGTGAATCAGTTTTACTATTGGTTGAACAAGAGAAAAAATTTCGAGTGCAAGGAGAAGCAGTTTAGTATTGGTTGAACAAGAAAAAATAGTTTGGTTTCTTTTTCCATATTCATATTTGTGAATTCATTGTAGTATTCATGTTGAGCATATAGATGACTAGATATCATATCTGTATATATGATATATCTGCTGATAGATCATACCGTGATTCAATTTTTGACGTAAGTGTTGACTACATTCATGATGGACTACTGATTATGTATTATTTGGATGAAGCCTTGTTGGTCATGCACATAAATTACTATGTGGACAATATATATTTTAATATGTTTTTGCTACTGTTTCAAAAATATTTTTTTTGGTGTGTTTAACTCTTTTTTCTGTGAGTATGGCTACACAGAAATATTGTTTTTAGTCTGAGCAAAATAATTTTTTCTGTGTGTTTATTTCTTTTTTCTGTGTGGATTTCCACACAGAGAAATTATTTTTTGTCTGAGCGAACAAAAATTTTCTGTGCGTGCAAGACCGACAGAAAAATTATTTCTGACGGTGAACCCACAGAAAAATTCAATTTTTCTGTCATTATATTTCTGTGTGTATTTTTCTGACGGTATTCATATTTTTCTGTGCGTTTTTGCACACACAGAAGTATTTAGGTTTCTAGTAGTGACTCTTCAACAGCTTCTCTAAATGGTCATCCAAATATAGCCATTGTCTATTCCGGATTTTTCGCTAGCCAAATATAGAAGACAATAATGACTCTCTAGAGTGCGCATGAGATTTAGCAAAACTGTTAGAAAGTGAAAAGATATAGAAAGCGATTTTTATGTAAATGACTCTCCAAATGATAATTTAGAAAATGAGATTTAGAAAGGCTCTTGAAGATGCTCTTAGTTACTAAAGTGACTAAAATTTAGTTGGCTAAAATTTAGCAAAAGAAACACTCTAGAATACCGATATATGCATACTATAAACACTTATTAATTTCATACCTATCATAGTACAGTACCATTTGTAAAAAAAATGAAACCGAAAATAGATTGACTAAATACTATAGCTAGAATTACATTCTTTAGATTTATAAATAAAATTTACATTCTTCATGGACAGAGAAAGTATCTATTAATGAAGGGCGAGGGCCGCCCCCTGTCCCCAGTGTTCTATATATGAATATAAAATCTCTCTTACCAAAATAGTGGAATTCTCCTAGTGTTTTTAAGTAGTTATAAAATACTACCACTAGTCAAAACACTAGGAAATCCTACTAGTAGACATTTAGTAGGAAAAGTTTATACTAAATTTTGAATGCTAAAACACTAGGAGAAGCCCACCTTACTAGCAGAATTAGTAAATTGTGGTTGTGATACGTTGTTTGAACGCGTCCTAGGCTGCTTGCTGATAGAATGGCTTACCTCTGAAATTTATATATACCTGTTCTTCTATTTTATCACAGACAGTACAATAGTACTGATTTGTAAATGTATAAGGGGTCAATGTTCTTAATTTTTCCCGTAGTGGTTTACGAAGATGCTATCAGCATTGGAAGGGGACCACGCAGAATCTCGTGAATATTTTTTTCCTTTCTGAAAATAGTTTAGAACTTGATAAACTATTCAAGCAAGATCTTAAGCTGAAACCTTATTGGCAGAAATCTTGCCCAGCCTCTAGTATATAGACACATCAGCAGCACAAGTGATGAGTCGGATTGTTCAAAAATGGTTCAGACCGCATTTAAGCCACTAAATCATTGACACACCAGCAGTGTTAACTCTGACTAGGCAGCCAACTCAACCGTAGCTTGAGGATTCTTTATTGAGGCCAAAGCATGTTGTTGTTGACTTGTTGTTGTTGTCCTTATTCTGAGTATAGTACAACTTTGACAGGTCCCATATAATAGTTACTACATTGTTTTGTTGGGAAATAAAATAATTGCGATCAAGGCCTTGTTTAGTTCTCCAAAAATATTACAAAATTTTTCAGATTCTCTGTCACATCGAATCTTTAAACGTATGCATGGAGTATTAAATATAGATGAAAATAAAAACTAATTACACAGTTTGGTTAGAATTGACGAGACGAATCTTTTGAGCCTAGTTAGTTCATAATTTGACAATATTTGTCAAATACAAACAAAAGTGCTACTATTTCTATTTTGCAAAATTTTTTGGAAGTAAACAAGGCCCAAATGAGGTTTGCTAAATGTAGCTAACAATTTGCTTTCTGGTATTGATAGCTCTTGTAGTTCTCAGCAAGTAAAGTTCTGTCTCATTATATATGCATTGGTTCTTTATATTTTGCCTCACTTACAGTGGGGAAATGAGGCCTCGCATGTACATATTCATGAATGGTGCCTAGGCACCGAACGCATCCTTGCCCTTGAAAATTCACTTTTTAAGCTTAGGTGTTTTATATATCTCATCTTTTGCTAACTTCTCGCCTAAAAATAACATGTAAACTAAAAGGAAATTGATGGGAGGAGAGTCCTGTCATTATATGATTCTCATGTAAAAAGGTAACCATTCTGTTTGAAAAAGATGCATGATCCCTCCTCCTTGCCCCACCCCTGCCCCACACCTCTTCTTGTAACATGTCCATGTTTTTCTCAGCATTAAATTTAATTTCTAGTAGGAATAATACCACCTTAGTTATCTTCTATGGAATTAAATCCTGCCAATTTGAGAAAACAGCAAATATGTGCACCATATTTTTGTATTAGCATAATCTTCAGACTTTGATTTCTTCTCTAAATTTTTATAAGGTGTATTTCAGAAGAGCTCTAGTGATGGATCCAATTTTTAGGTCCACCCTTGTTAGAATAACGAAAAGAGCCCACCCGGAATACCGACTCAAAAAAAACCTAAATGAGTTCAATTAAGACTTAAAGTGAAAGAAAAAAAACTCTGCTATATTCAATACCATAATATAACGATGATTTACATCGAGAGAAAAGACTTTGTACATTCTACTATACAATACCATAGAGTTTTACAAATTACTACTACAAATTTTCTCATTGCAGAGGAAACTCATTGCAAATAATAACTAAAAAACACCGAAGTATCAGGGGTACAAGTACAAGAGAATATTGGTGCTCATGTGGACAAACTCATCTTATTCATATGATCCAATCTGAATGGTCTACGTGAGATGTGAGAATCTCCTTATCCGCCCTCTTGGGATGATTTAGGCCCTCTGATCAAAATCCAATTATTAACAGGTGAACAATGGGTTAGCAGATTCCTACCCCTCACTTGTGCAGTTGTGACATTCAGATTTGATCTGATTAGATTGACTTTGTGCACATACTGTATGCAATAAAGTCTTTGGTGCACCGAATACCAATCTGTTACAAAAATATAAGGCGAGATTGACTCGGTGAAGTCTTTAAGATTATACTTTGACCACTACAATACATGGTTTATTGTAGTTTGATCATTAGAAAGTATTACATAGAAAAATACAAATCGAATGTAACCACTTTTGAAGTATAAAACTTATTGTATGATTATAATAAATGTTGGTCACAGAATTTGAAATTTATACTTCAGGACATAGGGAGTACCTTTAATTCATCATTTCTTCTAGGATACAGTTTCAGAAATTTTAAATCAGCTCCTAATGGAATCCAAACATGAACATTGAAAATTTAATACATGTATACTATTTCGTTCACTAAGAAAGGAACCATAATCCATTTCTTTAGATTCTTGGGATTCATACATGTCCTAAATGTTTGTCCCCATATCAATATTCAAGCTTGGACCAACATTGCCATCAACATTTAATTCTATCCAAGGTTCAATTTCAGCGACTCCTTCTACTAAACCCAACGGTTCAGAGACATACAATGGGAGGAAACTCAACCTAGTTGACGTGCCGAACCACGACAAAATGGAATTTCATTTTCTATTGACGAACAAGTAGAGGTCTACCAATTAATAAGAAAATGTAGCAAAATCCAGCTAGCTCTATCATCGATTTATAGAGTTATATTACGAAGCAACGGTGTGGGCATCATCAATAATAACCAACCATGCAACAAGCTCAACAAGCTCCAAAAACCACCGAGTCAAAACCGCTTTGGGCACTAGCAAACTCCGTCACAGATTCACCATTGGACACCCCAAGAGCCAATGGAATGGGCAATGCCACCTCCCCCGCTTCTACCTTTTATAGCCCCCCCTCAGTTCTACTTTCCTGCACAAAACCTTCTTCCTTTCTTCAGCAATTCTTGGCTATCTTCTCCTCTTCCCTGATTCTTAATTTCTTCTCAGATTAGACGTTCGAAAACTTGTGATTTCTTGTCCCAATTCTATTGCATCTTCTTCTTTGAAGGACGTATTATAGTTCTAGTTAATAAACAAGCAGTTCAAAAAAGTTTTGTGGTTTATGCACGCCATTGACACTCTCTGCTGTTTGGGTTGTCCAAAACGATCTCGTCGGCGCAGAAGCCAGCATGTCCACCACGCTCGGGAGCGGCAGTGTTAGCCCGGCTGCCGGTGCTGCGTCGGCGGCGCCGGAGGTGGAAGGCCACTGGGCTCCGCACGGCGCGGTGCTGACGGCCTGCGTCGTGGGCATCAACGTGCTCGTGATCCTCCTCATCTTCGGTTTCTTCTGGCGGTTCTTCTCTGGGAGAGGGGGCCCGTCGCCGTCCGCGTCAGGCGGCGCCGCCGACGACGACGAAGACGAGGACTCGCTGCCCGTGGCGTCCCCGTGGGCGGCGTACCGCTACCGGCACGAGGGCCACGGCGCGCCGCAGTCGACGCCGGTGGAAGACGTGGCGTCGTCGCTGCCCGTGTCCGTGTACTCCAGCGCCGGCGCCGGCGCCGGGGAAGGAGGAGGAGGAGGGAAGGCCCCCGAGTGCGCGGTGTGCATCGTGGAGCTACGTGACGGCGACTCGGTGCGCGTCCTCCCGCGGTGTGGGCACCGGTTCCACGCCGACTGCGTGGGCGCCTGGCTGCGGCTCCACGCCACGTGCCCGCTCTGCCGCGGCAGAGTCGTCGCCCCCGCCGCCGCGGCCGTCGCCGACGAGTCAAGGAACGCCAAGGACGACGACGACGACGATTGTCCCGTGTGAGGCGGCGCCCCGACCGGAACTCCGAGGACAGATCGGTCGCTCGATCTGGCAGTGCATGGTGAGCAAGCAAGTGGTGGGCCACGTACATGGAGGAAGGTGGCACCATCTTTCAGCCGTCGTGGGCGTCCATGTCGCTTAGCTCCTGAATCCTGATGATGACCAGCTAGTAAAGGTTGCTGTGAGGCGATGGATTCCTTCATCCAGTTCTGGCGTTCTGCTGCCTTCTTTATCTTTATATTGTGTGTGATGTATGTATGTATGTATAGTATGTATGTATGTACGTATGTATGTGTGTGTATATCTTGATCGGAGTTTCTTCCTCTGTGTAGTGTATGCATGTGAGATCTGCATGATTAATTACCCGTTGTAATGCATGAACTATATGATAGTAGTAGCATATATACGGCCGATTTGCTAATTGCATTTGGCATGCATATGCGTTTGTAAGACAGTAGAATTACTGGTAAAAATCTGGTATGTGTTGGTTTGCTGCCTTGAGAGAAGGTCAGAAGGACGGATCATCTAATTCTCTGGTACAAATAAATACGAGGAATACTGATTCTTTCTTCTTGAATGAAAATTTTGATGCATGACGATTCTTTCTTCTTGAATGAAAAAAGATGATCGATATATAGGTTGGATTGGATAAACATACAATATATATTTGTTTCGGGCTGTTCGATATGTCCAACCTTATTGTGCAAGCATATAACAAACTAAGAAGAATAAAACAATCTACCTTCGATATACAAACAGATAAAAGTGATCATCTACTGGTACGGTATAATAGCGCAACCGGACAACTTTATTTGTATGAAGCGATTTATAGTCTTTTAAAACAAACTAAGGTGCAGCATATCATTACTGAGTTTCGTCTAATTTGGTTTGAAGTTTTATCGTGTCTATTGGGAGTGCAATAGGACACACTTTCCTTATCTAAGGCATAAATATTTCTTGTTCTGACAGAACCGTACCTTTTATTCCAAATTCATGCCAAAATAGTAAGGTGTCCAACAAAGCTGTGTATATATCATGCCAAAATAGAATCTTATATTACATAAATATTAAAAGTTCTACGATAAATCTATATATCAGGTTTTGATTTTTAATCTTGTTTGTACTCCCTCGTTCCAAAAACAATGCAATTGTAGCACAATGTAACGTTTTAGTACCTATAAGTTGACCAATTATAAATAAAAAAGTATCAATTATTTATGATACCAAAAACACCATTAGATTAATCATAAAATGTATTTTTATAATAAATTAATTTAGAGTCATAAATGTGAATACCATTCACTAGAAAATTGGTGAAACATAAACCACTTTTATATGGTACTTAACCCATAGTTGCCTTCTTTTAGGGATAGAGGTAGTAATTTTTTCATCAATATGTTAATTTGAAACTATAATGCTGGATTTTAGGGCCCGTGTAGACTCTTATTAACTACAATGGAATAAATGGTTGTTTCAACCAGCACCATGACAAAGTTGTTGACATCAAAGAATTATATTGTATCATCATTGTTTAATTTGTAAAGAAAATATAGTGCTTACAATTAAATTAGCAAATTGATATTTCTTAATGTTTTAGTAAAAATGTATAAACTTCTATAAAATAGTAACATACAAAGTTTATAGTTCATTGAGTTTCAATATAATATAATGTGATTGTTAGTAATATCAGTATATGGTTTGTTGATGGAACATTTTTCCATACTCGACACATATCTTTAAAATGAATAGTTATCCTAATGTATACATGTTTACTTAGTCTAAATAATAATACATATCATTTAACCTTACTTCTAATTTAACAATGGGTACAAGTGTATACATTAGAACATATGTGGCGTATTTTATAGATATTGAATTGTTTTCTATAATAGCTTATATTGGTATTTAGACATAATTAGAGAGATATGTTAGTTAGTTTTTTATGATGACAAACAGGTGGATAATTAAGACACAAAGTTTAAAAGAGTAAATTTTCATAGTGGCGATGTATAGGTAATTTAAAAAGCAAATTTAGAGGTTGCTTTGCATTATTAATTCATAATGGCATATGTTGGTAATTTAGATAAGACGGGGATTTAGGGCTAATTACTTTATGTAGTATTTTTCATAATGGAAACGATGAGTAATTTTTTAAGGAAATAATAGATCTAGTTGGTATTATCGTCGATATTGGTTGAAGACTACCAAATGAAAGACTATGTTTATAATTATTTTGTGAACTTTTAGGACTTAGTTTTTTGCTAGCTTGTCTTGTGAAGATAAATGTTGGGGCACCATTAGAAGCTTCCAATTAGTAATATTAAGATGCATAAACCATAAATTTAATCTCTAATCTA
The DNA here is from genome assembly GCF_000003195.3 of Sorghum bicolor. Taxonomy (NCBI): domain Eukaryota; kingdom Viridiplantae; phylum Streptophyta; class Magnoliopsida; order Poales; family Poaceae; genus Sorghum; species Sorghum bicolor. The sequence continues at coordinate 44,543,013 of NC_012878.2, forward strand.
AACTACTTCGGGTCTATGGATCATTGCCGAGTCTGTACCCAACATCATTTTGGAATTAGACACGGCAAAGGTGAGCCGACAAGGACGGGCTTCCCTATCAGTACCAGTTCCTAGACCCAGCAATGATGCAAAGATATTACTAGCGTCAAGGCTAGACCCAACAATATAGGATGAGGGTCATTGCCGAGTCAAGCCTCTACTTGGCAGTCAGTATGATACTCCCTACATGGTCAGTGGCTTAAACCCAACAATGGCATTCATTTTCCATTTTTTATTAATTTATTTTACAATTACATTTCAATAAAGGTTATTGTTTAATATCTTATGATTAATACTATTGATGAGTCATATATATATCTCACTGTCATCAAGACTATACTACAATTACAATGAGCTGAAATCCCTATCAGGTAATTGAATAATGAATATATCATAACTAGAAAGAGATCAAGTCGATGCAGACTAAGTGTCATAATGTACAAGGAAGTCCATATAGACAAAATTTTACACATGATAGCCTCTTTAATACAAACTCGGAGGACACCCTCCACTCCTGGTTATTACGTTACATGAGATAGTTTGTGTAGTGGATGTCTCTGATTATGTAACCAAGCATATCATTTAAATAAATCAATGCATGCATTAGTGCGCTCTCTTGCTTTACAAGAACGAACACATGGAGTACCAAAGATGGAACATATTGGTCTAAATAACAATATGTTAGGCTCCAAAACAAAATACAAATGACTTTGCCATCCAGTCAGGTGTCCTCTAACGGTGTTGATTCATTCATGGTGATGGCACCAGTAGCATGGATTTAGTTCAGCTACGAGCGGACCATACCCACTCTGTTGACAATGTAGGGCTGCACCCTCTCCGATGGCGATGAAGGGTATAAGGAAAATGGACCCTATGGGACATTTAGTTTGATTTTGGTGTTTAATGAACAACATGACCATTTGGACTAATGTTGTTTGCTACTATACAAGATATAATACAAATGGATGCAAGTTGTACTTGGACTTAGGCAAAGTGGTGGTCAAGATGTGCAACACCTCAAGCAAGACATTACAACACAAATTGAAAACCTGAAAGGCATGCTAGAAGTCCAAGACACAAGGCGAAAATGACCCAAACATGAAGACCACAAAGAAACAAGTCAAATGGTGTTGCACAGGCAGCACCCCATTAGTTTGATGCCCAAAGAGGGGCACCAAAAACAAGGGTTTGGTCACCCACTGGATTAGTCCGGTGCTCAAAAGAAGCCCACACCAAATCAAGCATTAACACTGTTCACCGAAGGAGTCAACAATCACCGAATTTAGTTTGCTTTGAATACTGAGCCGACATTGGAGCAATAGGTCGCCTCCAGAGAGGTCCAAGAGAGCAGATTCATGTACCTGTTCAATTGTTCATGTCTGGTGGAGTCTGAAGGCTAGAGCCCAGAGGATTTGTACTCACCAATTCTTCCTTCGCATTGTTGACGGGGTGAAATCGATGGTGAGGATGTCTTGGGAGCCGACGTGATGAATAATGCATAGTAGTGGCCACATTTTCTTAGACTATCAATATAGATATACTACAATGCTTTAAAAAAAACATATTATCTTAGCCATGAAGTATCAATATACCTTTTTATTGATAGTTGTTGTCATTGTCATATGGTTGATTAGACCCTGTTTGGTACTGCTCCATAAACTCTACTGTGGAGCAGCATCTCCGTAAAAAACTAGAGTTTTTGGAGCACCACTTTATGTCCTCTGATGACTTCACTTTTTTTCGTGGACCAGAGTTTGTAACTCGCACCTGTTTGACGAATAACATGGAGCGAAGTAGTCGCAAGCAGATTCTAAGTTCGACTATGTTCATAGAAAATATTATCAATATGAATGACTCCGAATAAGCTACAAAATAGCTTTGATGACCAATGCAATCATACTTATTTAGTTATTAGTAGGATAAGTATTTAGTATAGTTTTATAAATTTAATCAAATTTTAAATCGACCGACTCCGCTCCATCGTAGAATCACATTCTTTTTTTAAGGAGCCGGTCGCTCTGTTCGCTTGAATTTATCTATCAAATCTATAAAGCATTCAGCAGTGTTTTTCTCTCACAACAAATCAGCAAACAATACTTTCAGTCATGCACCCAAGCGAATAGAGCGAGTATATGCAAGGCATAGTCAGCAATAGCAGCAGTCAGTGTTCATAGCACAACTGTGTATAGCACAGTACGCTACTACTACAGCCTTGCTTGAAATCTGTCTATCACAAGGTTCCAAGATATTCCTGCCACTCCATTAACAAAAAGCTCGTGTAGTTTTCTCAGCGGATGCGACGAAATATCAGGGCTGAAATTCGTCGATCGCCTTGTCGGATGTAATGCATGTACCTTCCTCAGATCGTACCGGTCCGTACACAGACAGCGACACGCATCACCGTTCAGTAGTGGTGGGAAGATCATATCAAAAGCATGAAACTATCGAATCTTCAACGCTCTGCCTATATATATTTTTTTTTGTATTTTTCTATATAAGCGAATGCATGTGACCATGCGGTGGCGGGAAGCCAGAAGGCACGAAAGCTACGTGCATGTACGGTACGGTGCTAAATTTGGAGAGTACTAGCGCTGTTGCTTGGTCATGAATTGTTTTTTTTTGTTTTTTATTTAGGGCGTATTTAATTCCTAATAGAATAAAAAAATACTTTAGAATAATGAAATACAAAATATCAAAAAAAAATGACGGAAGGCCATAGCCCCTAGAGGAGATGTAACACCCAAAAATCTGTTTTAAATAAATAGAATTTGATTTGATTTATTTAAGTATTTTTGTGAGCATTTAATTTAGTGAATAAATAATTTTGAGGAAAATAAAATTTATCGTAGTAACCTTGATGGTGTATTCATGCTGTAGCATATTTTATGTTTTGCTTGATTGTTCTTGGGTAGAAATAATTTGTGCACAAAATTCTATTTAGAAAATGTTTTGAAAAAGAAAATAAAAGGAAAAGGTTGGAGGGGGAAAGCCCCTGGAACCTGGGCAAGGCCTATCCTTCCACCCGCAGCCAGCCAACCCCCGCGGCCCAGCTCGTTTTCAGCCCACCAGAAGGCCCGCGCGCGCTCTCCTCTCCCCTCCCTCCTTTCTACGACTGCCCCGCGGGCCCACCTGTCAGCGCGTGCTGTTCCTCTTCTTCGCCGTGACGGAGCCGGTTTCCTCCACCGAATCCTCCTCTATCCCGATTTGTGCGGGATTTGTCTTCCTTGACCTCCTATAAAGCATCTAGGTCAACCCCGCGTGGCTATTTTTCCATCTACGCCGCAAAAACCAAGCCGTAGTCGCTTCCTTTCGCGTTTTGGATCCGCCGTTTTGCGAAGCGAGCCGCTGCCGCTGCGAGCTCCGTTCGCGTGTTCTCGGCTCGAGCTAAGGGCGCAGGAGAGCTCGTTGCTCTCCCCTCGTTCTGCTGATATGTTTCTTTTGCTTCGGGGTGCGCCAGGGTGCAAGGACGAGGCGTCTCCGGTGAGCTCATGGCGGCGGGCATGGTGGCTGGCCGCACCGGAGCCCAGGGAGGAGATCAGCCGGCCAGAGTGGTCACTGGGAGATATCTCGGCCGTCGGATCGATCGCGGACGGTCGAGATTAGAAGATACCCTTTCGTCTGGAAATCTTTCTAAAGAGTCCCTGTTTTCTTTTACAAATTAACCCGCGGTCCTTTACGTATTTTCCAGTTTACGTGTCTCAAGTCTAAAAGCGTATTCTCGTCGGTTCAAGGGAAAAGGCGCTTTCCAAGTTTGCCATTGAAATTGTTTTGGTCATAAAATACTCATTTTAACTCCGTTTTTGTCCATTCAAATTTCGTTAGATTCGTATTCACGAGCTCTACATGTTGGAAGTATTAGTTTACTGTTTTGAAACTTTTTAATTCTGCAGTAGCATTTAATCAATTATTTCTCTATAGGAAATCTTGGAAAATACATAACTTCTCCGTTTCAATTTCGATTTTCGTGAAATTTACGTTTGTGTGATCGTAGCGCTGCGTAGAATATTTTCATAAACTTTTATCTTTGATTTCTCACTGTTGGTGTAATGTTCTAATTATAGCTTGTTTGCTTTGTGTATGATTGTCTACATTGGATTGCGTGTTGTTGATTGATGTTTGGGAATAGACGGTGAGCCGTACGTTGGTGATCCAGACCAAGCCTTTGAGGACCAGCAGGCTCAGGAGAGCTTTGAGCAAGGCAAGTATAACTTGGGATCATCCTTGTTACCTATTCACTTATAAATACACACATATATATCATATGCATGCTTTCACCTTGTCGACCTTAGCAAAATCATAGATGATTGTTACTTGGATTCCTTGCTGCCTACTTGATATGCATTTGGTGTAGTTGTGCTAGTGCTTGATATAATCTATGATCTTGTAAGATGATTAATACCTGTGCAATGAACATATAAAAGAATGACAAATAACTGTATGAGATCTTGTCTGTACGTGATCACCCGGAATAACAGTGCAACCATGAGGGCTATAATGGCTCTAGCTTTAGCTCAGTATGAAGACCTTTTCTAGCTTGTTAGAGGTTACCCGAAAGGGCGGAGGGGCTGAACCGTTTTGGGTATAGTGTGGCCTCTGTCTGTATGTGTATAGGCTGCGAGTCATTGTGCCATCGGAAGGGGGCTCTATATCTGCGCGCAAGGGAAACCTTGCAGCCCTAGACGAACATTTGAAAGGATTCATAGTGATCCCTGCCGACCTCCCTAAGAAGGGGTTAAGAGATTAGCTACCTCGAGTGAAAGGGTAAATCATGACTCATGGGTAAAGATGTACAACCTCTGCAGAGTGTTAAAACTAGTATACTAGCCGAGCTCACGGTCAGGAGCGGCCTTGGGGACATCTACATTAAGATGATGAGCTTATTATGTTATTATGTTCATTTGATTATCGTTTATGCTATGAATTAATTATGCTTACACTTGATCATGTGAGTAATGGATTATTCATGCTACCTTGACATTCACTATTAAATTATGAACATGCTATCCACTATTAAAAGCTAAATGCAGTCAAACCAGTGTCAGCTATTTGAGCCTCATGAACCCCTGGTTATACCTATTGAGTACGATATGTGCTCACTCTTGCAATTTTCCCAACACCCCAGGTTATGCTAATGATGATGATTGGAATGAGGACTATCGCTATGAGTATTAGGTTTGGAGTCAACCAATCAACAGTGTCCATGTGTGGAGCTTTCGTTGAGAACGTTGTTTACTTCTTGTAATCATTTATGTATAAGACTATGTGATTTATTATGTTCCGTTATGTAATAAACACTGCAATGGTACATTTGCGATTTGTCTACTTATGTGTGCGACTGTTTCTGGGGCACATATGAGTCTTTTATGCATCCTATTTTGTTCTTAAAATATGGGTGTGATAGGAGATTTATTAAAAGGAGCACAAGTCTTACAAACCAAAAAAGAAAGGACAGAACAAGAACAAAGGGGAACATGAGGAGTAACAGCAGACAGCAGACCACAAACCGCAGACCACAGACTAGACTAGAAGGCTTAAGAAACAAAAAACGAAACAAAAAAGATAAGGGCCAACAATGAAATTAGACGAGACTCTAAATCCATGTAGCTAAGCTTGTTTCTTGGCCCACTTTGATTCTGAACTTAAGCAGCTTCAATTCTTTGAGGAAGGTTCTTCTCACACATCTTGGAGGCTATAGGTCCTCATTGTTAAATATCCGATTATTCCTTGAGATCCAGATGGCCCAGAACAAGATAACTGTTTCCATGCTGAACTAAGAGTTGATCTGAATTTTTTTGGAAGATAATGAGATGTTGGCTTCTCCATTCAGTGAAAGAGGAGGTCAAAATGGCTGTTTTGACATGGAACATAACAAAACACCTAGTCCGGATGGCTTTCCTATGGATTTCTACCAATTTTTTTGGAAGTTGTAAAGGCAGACTTAATGAAGCTTTTTATTGAATTCCATGCGGGGAGACTGCCTATTCATAGCCTAAACTTTGGGATTATTACTTTGCTACCCAAGATTACTGATGCACCCCAAAATACAACAATATAGGCTAATTTGTCTATTAAATGTGAGTTTCAAGATCTTTACCAAAGTGCTAAATAATAGAATTTTGAAAGTAGCAGACAAGTTGATAAGACCATCTCAAATAGCCTTTATCCCATGTCGTTACATCATGGAGGGAGTAGTTTTGTTGCATGAAACAATCCATGAGTTACAAAGAAAAATACAACATGGTATCGTCTTAAAGCTAGACTTCGAAAAAGCATATGATAAGATAAAGTGGCCTTTTATTCAACAAGACCTCAGAATGAAAGGATTTTCATCAACTTGGTGTGAATGGATCTCAAAGGTCATGTCTAGAGGAAGTGTTGCAGTAAAGGTGAACAATAATATAGGCCATTAATTCCAAACTAGGAAGGGGGTGCGGCAAGGGCACCCACTATCTCCTATTCTTTTTAATATAGTGATTGATAGGCTAGATGTCCTTATTTCATGAGTTAAAAGAGGCAGGACACATTCGAGGAGTTGTTCCGCATTTGGTAGATTAGAGACTTTCAGTCCTCCAATATGCGTATGATACTAACATCTTTATGGATAATAATCTTGAGAGGGCCAAGAACATGAAGCTTCTGCTTTCTGCTTTTGAACAATTATCTGAGCTCAAGATCAATTTTCATAGAAGTGAATTGTTTTGCTATGGAGCAGCAAAAGCGTATCAATTTGAGTATGTGTATATTTTCGAATGTGACTTGGGATCACTCCTGTTTAGGTATCTAGGTATTCCTATGCACCATAGAAAGCTCACGAATAACGACTGGAAGCATTAAAGAACATTTCCAGAAGAAATTGAATTGTTAGAGGAGTAAGATGTTATCCGTAGGAGGGAGCCTAGTTTTGCTTAACTCTGTTTTAAGCAGCCTTTCTATGTTTATGCTTTCTTTCTTTGAAGTACCAAAAGGGGATTCTAAAGAGTTTAGACTATTTTAGATCTCATTTTTTTGGCAGAGTAATGAACACAAGAAATACATATTGACTAAATGGGAGGTAGTTTATACACCGAGAGATCAAGGGGGGTTATGAGTCCTAAATTTAGGTATTCAAAATAAGTATATCCTAAGCAAATGGATTTTTAAGTTGGTGAATGAGGATGGGGTTTGGCAACAATTACTTAGGAATAAATATCTAAAAATAAGACCCTAACACACGTTCAACATATGCCTGGGGATTCTCAATTTTGGGCTAGCCTTATGAAGGTCGAGGAGTTTCTATCTCTAGGCAAGTTTGAACTAGGCGATGGCTCTCAAGTTCAATTTTGGGAGGATGCGTGGATAGCGCCACGACCTTTAAAGCCGCTTTTCCTGGTTTATATAATATTGTTAGGAGAAAAGGGGCTGTGAGAACGGTGTTGTCTACGACACCGTTAAATGTGGGTTTCAAGAGGTCCTTTCTAGGTGTTAATTCACAAGCATGGTACGAAACGGTTGCTATGGTGCTACATGTACAATTAACTAATCATAGGGATCATTTTTTTAGGGTTACATTAGAATGGATGCTTTTCAGTCAAATCTATGTACATAGCCTTATTAGATTTGAAGCTATACCTTACAGCACTCTTAAAATCAAAATCTTTTTATGGTACTTGTATAAGGGTGTAATCTTAATAAAAATACAAATTAGCAAGACAACATTGGCAAGAAGACAGGAAGTGTTGCTTTTGTTCTTTTGAGGAGTCCATACCAAATCTTCTCTTTGATTGCCATTTTGTTAAATTTGTGTGGCAGACTATATAAAAATCCTTCAACTTGACTCCTCCAACCAGTGTTCACAATATGTTTACAGATTGGTTACATGGGTTCAATATGAAGCTAAAATGCAAAATTCTTGTGGGCGCAAGTGCATTTTGCTGGGTAATTAACCTGGAATGACATTATTTTTGACAAGGCTTTAGCACCATCTTATCTGCAGGTTATCTTCAAATGGACTTACTGGATCAGGTTTTGGTCTCTACTTTAGAAGGAGGAGGATCGCAGATGAAGATGCGCTGCAGTAAGATTGAATCAACTGCGACGGAGGTGTTTGCGAGAAATGGTTGGAGATTCAATAATAGAATCACGTTTTAGATGTTGCTTTAGAGTTTTACCATGCTCCTTTGGGATCAAAACTTTGTTTTTGAAATTGCCTGGACCTTTGTGTTGCTGCGTGTAATAAGGAACAACTATATGCATTAATTGATGCAGAAACTGGGATATTAATACATATTCCCTTTTTGGGTCTTTTACCAATGTGACATTATAACAGATTGAAATAATTTATATACCATTGGAAATTTTAAAAGTTCTCTTGTACCATAATGTAAAATTTCTTTTCCCTACGTGCCACTTCTGTTACTCTATTGTTTGATTTTAACAGAGCTGGATGCCAACTAGACACGAAATGACTTTCTTGCCCATCAATCAGTCCTTCTTGTTCTGATTAATTTTTGAGCTTTTTGTTCACCACCTGAGCGCAAACCCTAGAGCTCGTGGAGAAGGAAGGCATGGGCGGGTGGGCGTGCGTGAAGGCAAATCCTCATCTCGGGTTTCTATTTTTTCTTTTATTATGTCTGTAATTGGTTCAAATTTTGAAAATCCATAGCAAATAGTATAAAATACTAAAATAGAAAATCCAGTTTTGTTGAAAAATGAAAAATCCAGTTTTGCTAAAATGAAAAATGCATATCGATGATAAATTTGAATCTCTTTTATGTCTGAATGTATTTAATTTAAATATTTATTTTGGTTACCGTAATTGTCGAATTTTTTTGGATGCATTGCAAATTTAGTAGAACATTTCATGTGCAGACATGCCAAGCTGTTAGGGTGATTGTTTAGTGATATAGAGGAAAAGTGATGTTTTTTGCAACACAATGGCTCTAGAGAAAAGAATTAAAATGTTTGTGTATTATACAAGTGAGGGCAAAAGTGTTTTTTCCACTGGCCGTTAGCTGCTGTTAGCAAAATAGATGGAAGTGGCACATAGGGAAAAGAACTTTCGTGCAAAGTTATAGGAGAACTTTTGAAGTTTTCAATAATATACAGGTAATTTTGATTTTTTATAATGGCACATAGGTAAAAGGCTCTTCCTTTCTTAAAAAAAATGAATGCATGTCGTCAATCAAGGATAGAGTTCTATATGAGAAGAGTTAGACTATGGATCTATGGAATTTAATTCCTACAAACCACACTAGTCAAACCATTTTGGACTTTAATTAACCCAGCTCAGAGCCATTGTACACCCATGATGAGGCCAAAAGAGCCAAAAGCTACCTCCCCCGCTTCTACCTTCTATAAACCTCCTCCACGCCACCTTCCTCCTTCCTCATTTGCAAACATTCTTCTTTGCTGCTGCCTTTTCCTCTCTCCTTCATATCTCTCGTTTTATTTCCTACTACTTTTTTCCTTAGAGATCGCTCGATCTTTGTGATCTTTTTCTTCCCAATTCGATTTTGCAAACTTGATCATCTTCTTTATTGCGTAGTAGACGCGTTGACAGTTTCTTAAATCCTCTTTTAAGTTGCGTGGTTTATGCACAGCATTGGCAGCTTCTCTCTTCTGTTTGGGTTGTGCATCTCGTCGGCGCAGAAGCCATGTCCACGGTCGGGAGCGGCAGCCTTAGCCCGCCGGCCGCGGCGGCGTCGTCGCCGCCGGCGGTGGTGGAGGACACGAGCAGCCACTGGGCGCCGCACGGGCCGGTGCTGACGGCCTGCGTCGTGGGCATCAACGTGCTCATGATCCTCCTCATCTTCTTCTTCTTCTGGCGCTACTTCTCCGGGAAACGGCGGGGACCGTCGTCCGCGTCATCCGGCGACGACGACGGCGCGTCGTCATCCGCGTCGCTGCCCGTGGCCTCCCCATGGGCATGGGCGGCGTCCCGCCACCAGCGGCGCAGCAGCAAGGACCACGGCCCGCAGCCGGTGGACGACGTGGCGTCGGCGCTGCCCGTGTACGTGTACTCCAGCAGCGCCGGCGGTGGCGGCGAAGGCGAAGGCGGGGGGAGCGGGAACGGGAAGGCCCCCGAGTGCGCGGTGTGCATCGTGGAGCTCCGCGACGGCGACTCGGCGCGCCTCCTCCCGCGCTGCGGCCACCGGTTCCACGCCGACTGCGTCGGCGCGTGGCTGCGGCTCCACGCCACGTGCCCGCTTTGCCGCGCCAGCGTCGTGCCGCCACCCAGAGCGGCGGCGGCGGCGGCTGACGATGAGTCCATGGACGACGCCAAGGACGACGGCGGCAGCGGCGGCGGCGCGGATTGTCCGGTGTGAGGCGCTGTGACGGCGCTGACTGCTCTGGCAGTGCCAGGCAAGGCAAGCAGGCGGAGCACGTAAGCGGCGGATGGTGATGGTGGCAGGCATCTTTCGGCGTTGGTGTCCTTGTCTGCGCTCGATAGCAGCAGCAGCATATGCTGATGAGTGATGAGTGAGTGCATGCATGCTCCAGGTGACCGACCAGCAGCTGGAAATTACTAGTAAAAGGACAGGTAGGTGGAGACGTTCGTCGCGGTTCCTCCCCGTTCTGTTGTGTTAATTAAGTTTCTTAATTGTCAGGGATTATTACGGAATATAGGTATATGGAGTCATATAAAAGTACATGTATGTGAGATGCTTATATGATTATTGGATTTTGTGATGAGATACAAGTATGTTTTTTTTTTACAACGAGATACAAGTATGTTGGTTTCTAGTATATGCATGTGGAAGACATAACTACAAGCTGTAATTAAGTTAGTCCATATATTCAAAATTATATTGTTAGAATTTGGAGGAAGATGAATCATCTCATCTATTTCTCTATTTATACTATCGCTTTTTTTTTCTTGGGAATCGCAAGCCACAGAACACTCTTGTATATGTATATATGCATACTAACCTCCTATGGAAAATGCATACACATCTTACCTCTATGACCACTGCACAGACGTTATTAAATTTTGAAATTAAAAACAATACGAGTAGCTGTGTTTTTTTTTTGAGCAACTACGAGTAGCTGCATTAAGTCGAGGACTTAATTTTAGGTGGAGACAAGTAACCTAAAAAATTGAGGTACCCTTAGTTCGCTCTCTATCAATGACTTAGTGTATATTTATGTAATACAAATATAATACCAAGGTATTTGACATCATTATCATATCACCAATATTCACGGTTAGATGATACTATAATAATGAGCCATTGCATAGTTTAGTTATTGGCTATTATTCAGAAAAATTATGGTGGCTGAATTTTTATTTTTTGCTATAGTAAGTTTACAATTCAATTTCATGCACATGGTCAATGTTCGCGAACTGGTTGTGACTGGGCGAACACATTTCTGCAGTCTGTACGTGCTTGTGTGATGTACTATTTGGCTTCACAGTTTATATATATGTATATCACCCTTGTCCTAAATTATAGGTTATTTTCAATTTTTCTTGATAAGTCTTTTCTATGCACTTAGATATATACGATATGTTTAGATACATAACAAAAAATCATGAATTGGAACAGAGGGATTATTAGTAAACCAAGCTTAACATGAGTGCATGTGTATGCATCAATCGTGGCTATCAGTTGTCGCGGATATCTCTTACTGTGATATAAATTATTGGACGCATATGCATCTGCATTAGATATTCAGATTACTGATGGTGAACTAAAGGCAGTAAAATAGAGACGATCGGTGAGAATCGGATGAAGGGTAGGACGATTTGACGATTCCATCATCTACAAAGGCAAAATTATATATTTATTAATCAGCTCGTAAAGTTTTTTGGCAGATGGAATGGAAGTTCAATATCCTACGTAACCTAATTCAAAGGAAATTTTGCTTCTTGTTCTGGACATGTCCATCTATATATATATATGGGTATTACTAACGTGGTGACCTGAAAGAAATGAAATAAATTAAAGTGTACGCGTGATGCTTTGTTGTTGGATTTTTTTTTTTCAATTCACTTTGTGTTGCCTTGTGCAATCTACATTGAAATGACAGCATTAGACTTGTGTTCATGTGGGAATTAATATATATATTTAAAACCCAAAAATATTAAAAAGACGGCCGCGCATTCAATTCTTTTCCCAAGTTTCTATTCTAATTAATTTTTTGAATTGCCAATATGTATAGCGAAAGGCCTGGCAAGTAATAGCTGTACGCGTGCTACAATAATAATGGAACGCTGGAATTTTACTTTTAACCAGCTGACAACATAAAGTTAATAAAATACGTGCCTGAAAAGATTCCATTTTGAAACAACAAAGAATCCAAACAAACACACTCACTAGTGCTAGGTACTATTAGGTCACTAGCTAGCAAAGTTGTGAAAGGAAATGCATGGTCGCCACCCATTTGCCGGCCCACAACACACACAACTTGGCACTACAGTGTCACTAGCAAAGCTCCTATTTAGGGTTTGTTTGGCACAGCTCAACTTCACTAGTGAAGCTGTTTTTTTAGAAAATAGCTTCATGAGTGACTTTTTAGATAAAGCTGAGCTGTTTTGGAAAAAGTGTTTAGCAAAATAGCTTCGGTAAACTACTTCATGCATAGTTGAGAGAGAGAAATGAGGGAGAAGCTGCAATAAGCTACTTTTTTCCAGCTTCATCCAACTTATATCTTTGTGAGAGGAGGAGAAAAACAGCTTCACTCATGAAGCTGTTTTAAAAATAAGTGTTTGGCAAAAAAACAGCTCACAACAGCTCATGAAGCTCTACTATCCATACAGTAGCAGCACTATCCATATCTGGTACCAGCAGCATTGCAGCAAGCGGCCGGAACTCGCTGTTCTCCACACAGGAAACTATATAGGAGTACATGCATGCAGTTCCCACAATCTTTTTTCCGTACCGTACGTCCCGTTCGATCGGCTTATCATGAGTTCATGAGGAAACTTAACATGCGTCCAGCTTATGTAGCATACCCTGCTGTCAGTTTCAGCACAGCTGCAGCACACAGTAGCCTCCAAACAACAACAGCTCATCTCTCTATCCACACACACACAAGCAAAGCAAGCGCAGCAATCTGTAGCTGTCTAGCTTGGAATTGTTGGTGCCTACTCTAGGGCCTTGTTTACTTCCAAAATTTTTTGCAAAATATGAATGGTGACATTTTCGTTTGTATTTGATAAATATTGTCCAATCATGAACTAACTAGGATCAAAAGATTCGTCTTGTCAATTTCGACCAAACTGTGCAATTAGTTTTTATTTTCGTCTATATTTAATACTCCATGTATGTGTCTAAAGATTCGATATGACGGGGAATCTGAAAAATTTTGCAAAATCTTTCGGGAACTAAACAAAGCCTAGGCAAGTCCTTTACGGTTCGAAAAGGACATCAGTCCCTGCACTTGTATACATAGGCCTTGTTTAGTTCGTAAAAATTTTCAAAATTCTTCATCACATCGAATCTTTGGTCGTATGTATGGAGCATTAAATATAGACGAAAATAAAAACTAATTATACAGTTTATCTGTAATTTGTGAGTGAGCCTAGTTACTTCGTGATTGGACAATGTTTGTCAAATAAAAATGAAAGTGCTACGGTAACCAAAAACCAAAATTTTTACAAACAAAACAAGGCCATAATCAAATCAAATCCACACAGAAAGATGGTCGCCGCGTCAGATGTGCCTTCCTCAGATGGTACCGATCGATCGATTCGTACATGGACAGCGACACGCAACATCGAACAGTCTCCGGCCGTCACATCCATTTTTCAAAGCGAGCGCGACAAATTATAAAGGCCATCGTCGACGAGGGCCTTGTTTTAGTTCACCTGAAAACCAAAAAGTTTTCAACATTCTCCGTCACATCGAATCTTATGTCACATGCATGAAACATTAAATATAGACGAAAACAAAAACTAATTACACAGTTTAGCTGTAAATCACAAAACGAATCTTTTAATTTTAGTTAATCTATGATTGTCACAAACAAATGAAAGCGCTACAGTTTCACTTTTCAAAACTAAACAAGGCCGAGGTTGGCCGGTCGATCGCAGAAGCCAGGAAAACTACGGCATTGTTTAGTTCCGAAAAGATTTCGGATTTCGGTACTGTAGCACTTTCGTTTGTTTGTGACAAATATTATCCAATTATGGACTAATTAGGATCAAAAGATTCGTCTCGCGATTTCCAGCTAAACTATGTAATTAGTTATTGATTTCGTCTATATTTAATGTTTCATGCATGTGCCGCAAGATTCGATGTGACGAGGAATCTTGAAAACTTTTTGCTTTTTGGGTGAAGGCCTACGTGCTCTGTGCGGTGAGGTGCGGCCGGATATCCTATCCGTGTGCTGAATGAAACCGATCGAGATCGACGCGATCGATTTTCGCGAGTAGCTAGGTAGCTAGGTACGTAGGGTCAAGCTATAGTAGGTACTCCCTGTTCCATTAAAAATATCATTTTAAATTTTTAGATTTTTTATTTGACCGTTGTCTTATTTTAAAATTTTATATAAACATTATTTATTTTGTCAATAAAAATACTTTAAAAATAAATAAAAAATGATCAAATAAGAAATTTGAAAATAAAAAAATTACACTTTTAATAGAACGAAAGGAGCGGTGGAGTGCACATACACCGTACCGTACCGTCCGGAGCAAAAGAAAACTCATGCATGCATTGTCTCCATCCATTGTTCGTATTCTTTTTTTTTTCTTGATGAGATCGTCATCTCATGCCGAGTGTCCTGCCCTTTCGGGTATTGTAGGATTAGGTACACATAGCGGATCATCATCTGGGATGAGGGCCGGTCCTAAATATTTTGACCTAAAACGAAACTAAAATTTTGAATTTTTTTACATAAATATGATAATACTACTAGTACTTCTCATTACAAATATATATACACATATATATAACATGTTGCTAATAAGCAATGTTCAAATGAAATAATTTGTATACATATATATTAAATTACCTCAAAAATATCTTCTAACGTTCCTTAATGTGAAGTCATCGCTAGTAATGTCAATATCAATCTCGTCCAACAATTGCTTCTTAATGCATAATATTGCCAATTCATTTAGCCTCTCTTGTGACATTGTATATCTCAAGTAGTTCTTCAACAATTTTAAATTTGAGAAGCTTTTTTCAGTTGATGCCTTATTGGCATAGTGAATAAGATGTGATAAGCAAAGTACTAGGATAACAATCACATTGTGTAACAATTATACACTACCTTAGGGAGTCAAGTGCCTAGCAAATTGAATATATTTGAATACTCAATTAAATCGCAAATTGCAATCCCAATGATATCCATCCAAGTCTCTAAAATTAGAATCACTGCACACTAATTGATTTAGCGGCCGGCTGTACATGAATCATGATTATGGAATAGGGATTATATAGGATACAGAGATTCGTACGTAGTACCTATGAGGTTGCGGTCATGCGGATCACCCATCGTTGAGAGTTCAGACGCGGACCTGCCTGCTGGTGGCCTGGCGGCGTACCTGCAGGGTCTGCGACATACTGTATGTTTGTTGTTGGGCTGAGTCTGACAGAATACTGCTAGTGTACGAATACATGGGGAGGGGCCCATCAGCTATGTGGACCTGGAACGGCTCCCCAGGACCGGCCCTGTCTGGGATGATCGATTAATCATTCGAAGATTTCAGTAGTGCAAGTAACAGCTTGCGTTTGCTACTATGGGCCTGATTGTTTGGATTCCAATTCTTGTCTAATCAAAACTATGGCATGTCAAAAAATTTTAGTCATCAATTGGTTCGTTGTCAAAGAGTTATTAGCACACCTATGTTTATGGCCAAAGTTTTGACAAGTTTCTAGAAAGTTTTTAAATTACATAAAAGCAAAAATGTGCTTCTTATTATTGTTATATGGTAGTTAACCAAATGCTCACCTATGTTTTTTTACCCTAACTTTGGCAATCCTAGATTTTGACTTGCCATGATTTTGGTTGGGCAAAAATTGATAGCCAGCCAGGCTCTATGTCTTCAATGATTCTCATACAGTGGCGAAGCTAGAGCAAATCAAAGAGGGGTGCAGTTAACTTGTGGGTGCATATACATGAGTTTTAGGGGGTGCATATATGGTAAAATTTTGATTAAATCTACTGTTTTTGCAATTTGGGGGGGTTGCATTTGCACCCCCTACTTACAACACAGCTTCGCCCCTGTTCTCATATGTTATTCAATCACGGGACCTTTCCATACTTTTTGCTGCCTTTGATTCTGAACTTATTACCTCCATCTAAAAAAGTCCAATTTCACGTAGTAGACCACTCTCTCTGCCTTCAAATATAAGGAATCTATGCGATTTTTCTAGTCAATTTAACGATGGGCCACTTATAGTCTTACAGTCACCCTACCAACCCCTTCTGTGTGTGTTCCTGTCATCATAAGGCCTTGTTTACTTTCAAATTTTTTTGTAAAATAGGAATAGAAGCAGTTTCATTTGTATTTGATAAATATTATCTAATTATAGACTAACTACACTCAAAAGATTCGTCTCGTCAATTCCGACCAAACTGTGTAATTAGTTTTTATTTTCATCTATATTTAATACTCCATGCATATGTCTAAAGATTCGATGTGACGGGGAATCTGAAAAAATTTTCAAAGTTTTTGGGGAACTAAACAAGGCCATGGGCGACACCTGCCTAGGTGCAATTTTTGGAAAAAGTCTACGTAACCCCCCAAACTATCTAAGGTGGACTACTTCACCCCCGAACTATGAAACTGGATATTCTACCCCCTAAACTTTCAAAACCGGTCAAATAACCCCCTCGAGTGGTTTTGGATGGTGGTTTTGTCTTTTTCTTTTTTATTTATTTCCGCTAAATCTTTGAAAAATCATAATAAATCATAGAAAAATCATAAAATGAAAATTTTAATTTTGTTGGACTTCTGATGAGTTGATCTACACAGTGAATATATAATATGGTATACTTTAGTACAAAGTTTTTGTTGTAGCTTTAAATCTATGTTTTTCTATAATTAATTTGAATAATTCATATATGCAGTTCTTGTGGTCCAATTGTGGTAAAATTTTTATCTCATTATTATATGCTTGAACTATGATAAAAATTTCATACTCATTGGATCACGTATAACTTAGTTATAGATAAAGCATTGATTTAACAAGAATAAAGCTAAATAAATTGATAACTAAGTTATACGTGATCCACTAGGTATGAAACTTTTACCATAGTTCAAGCATACAATAATGAGCTCACCATAAAAATTTCACCACAATTGGATCATAGGAACTGCATATATCAATTATTCGACTTAATTACAGAAAAACATAGATTTAAAGCTACAACAAAAACTTTATGCTAAAGTATACTATATTATATATTCACTGTGTAGATCTACTCATCAGAAGTCCAACAAAATTGAAATTTTCATTTTTTTGATTTTTCTATGATTTATTATGATGTTTCAAAGGTTTAGCGGAAATAAATAAAAAAGAAAAAGACAAAACCACCATCCAAAACCACTCTAGGGGTTATTTGACGGGTTTTGAAAGTTCAGGGGGTAGAATATCCGGTTTTATAGTTTGGGGTTAAGTAGTCCACCCTGGGGGGTTATGTAGACTTTTTCCTGCAATTTTTTCCAAACTGCCCCTCTGTGACCTCCGCCTCTCTTTTTGTTACGCATGCTGCGGCCAAAGTGGGCCCTAACCCCCCTCCCCCGCCCCTAGTGCCATTCAAATTTATGTGAAGGCCAGAGCAGCTCAACATGGAGATGTCTTGCATTTGTTGCCTTGAGGAGAATAAAGAGATTGAAGAGGAGAAAAGCATACAAAGAGCAACAAATAAAAAAAGAAATGATACAAAAATATAAAAGGGAAATAAAAACATACAATAAAAATGAAAATAGAAAACGAAAACAAAAAGAATGATAAAAAGACCACAAAAAATGATACAAAAATAAAATAAAATTAAAATTAAAGAATAAAAGATGAAAATAAGAAAAATCAAAAAAATAAAAGATGACAAGAATAATAGAACACAACAAAAAAAATAAAAATAAAAGAAAAAGGAAAAGGAAAAGAAAAAATAAAATTGGAAAATAAAAAAAAAGAAAGAGAAAAACTCACCTACTATTTTTTTTGTTAAAAAAACTCACCAAATATGTATTAAATGGGGGGACCATACACACCAATCTTTTGAACTAGGCAATCCACCACTGCGGAGACCAGAGACGCGCATGAACGAGAAGAACGACCATAGTCATATTCTCAGGCAATTAGCTAGTGAGCGCGACTGGACGAGGCATGACGAGTGTAGGCTGGTGGGTGAGCGCATTGCACGAGGCAGAGATAGCACGGGCAAGGGCAGACCGGCGATGGTGGCTCCACGCGACAACGAGGGCCAGGGCGAGGGCGATGCGGCAACAGCTAGGGCCGAGGACAGGGCAGAGCCTCGCGCCCTTCGAACTCGCCGCGTGCGGGTTCACGTGCGCGTGGGCGATGGATGACAGGGGAGGGGGGAGCCGCAATTATAATATTAACCTTCTACTTATAAAGTTAATTAGAGCTAATAACTTACTTAGGAACTACGTGAAAGAGCTCGATGTAAATAATCTAAGAAGAGTTGCTTTAGCTGACAGACTATTGATAATTGGTCACCACTACTCGCATACTGCTTGTGCTCATGCCATGAGCATTGCTTCAACCACTGCAGCTTCCTTATTGTCAGATTTCTTCTTTTGTTGCTTGGTTCCCACCTCGATTAGAGCCTTGATAGCTTCCATCTTTTGCCTTGCTGATGTGCCTCTCAAACTGCTGCACCAAGAAATCAACGTCCTGAGGCTTTGTGACTGTTTTGCCCGGGGATTCCCTGGGCTTATTCTTGGGAATTTTGCAAAGTGTCTTTGCACTAATTCTTGGGAAATTTGCAAAGTGTCTTTGTAGTTGTTTCTTTTAGCTAGCTTTTTCTGCGAGCCGGTTGCTTTTATGCAGAACTGAGCTGGCTGTAGGATTATGTATCAAATTAGTGTTGCTGCTGGGCGTCATCAGGGATAGGGTGTTGGGACTGCTCATCCAACAGAGGGTGTGGCGTTGGCACTGCACACACTGCATGCAGTCGAACCTCTCTCTCGTCCGGTAAAGGGATCCTGTTTGCTGTCTGCCACGAACATCGCTGGGGTTCCAGAAAGGGATTGGACTTTTCTGTGGTTCTATTGACCTTTCCAATTTTCGAATTTTCCACGTTGAGCACCTGATTTGTCCCTTCATCTAGGCACATGGTTTCACACTTCATTTGCTTGTGCCCCTCCAGTTTCGTCAAAAAAAATTAAATAAAAGACTTGATTCATCTTCTACTAAATAAGGAGCAGTGCAAGAAGGGATACTATCAACCATAAAGGAAGATTTCAGGGTACAAGGTGTGCTCACAAGCATGCTGTGCAGAGGGCCAGCTTCCTTGATCACTTGAGAGCTTATTAGGCTGTTGAGTTGAGAGTGATCATAATAAAATGGGATGGGAAAAGGTGATGTGCTGGAGAAAGAAAAAAAACTATCAACTCCTTCAATATATGAGTAATTTATTGAGGATAGAGGATCACAAGATACAGGGAAATGCGCATATAAATCTAAACAGGGACTTAACCTTGAAAGTATCTGAATGGATTCCGCAGCTACTGGTTGTCCAATATGAGAATGATCGAAATGGAGAACGAGTGTATGATATTTACCAAGACTGTGATCATCAAACACTATGTTTTGTTTTCTAAATTTACAATGTTTTTCTTAGAACCACCATAATTGTAACTCATAATAACTATATCAACCAGTGTTCTAGATAAAAGCTTCGTTTAAGTTTCCTTTTGTTGTGTTCTTGACTTCCAAGCCGAACATTGGCAAAAGGATATAAGCAGCCAGTAAAAGCTGTCCTGTACATGCATCCACGTTGTCAACACAATCTTGCAAATTGTAGGGCAAGGACAAATCAAGCACAAAAAAGTATTTTATTTCCAAAGGCCTCTTACAAAAAAAAAACAGTTCAGAAATAAGTAGTTTATTCATGATATATATCTTAGTTTTCAAGGGATGAAGACTTCCAGTCCATGCTTTCCTGCCTTTGAAGGGGTAACACCGTGAAGCCGGCTCTAGTCTTTGCAAGGTCTGTTGTGGAATCAAGGGTTGCACTAGCTGTGGTGGCTGAGATAGGTATAGGTGCGAGTGCGAGTGCGAGTGCCTGTGTTTCCACGTTGAATTTGAGGTGCTCGTGCAGTCTCTTGTTGCCAGTGTCAACACAAATTTCTTCAAGAACCCTGGCATGGTCAGCGAAGAATTTGATAAGCCGCAGTCCAAGGCTGCTGGTGGTGGAGATGCAGTTTGTGTCCAGTCGGAACTGCAGCCCTACTCTTCTCAGAGTGCGCTGCAAGCAGGCGAACGAGCCATCACTGAGTCCAGGGATACCACGAACATCATCATAGGAGTATTCGTCGTCACCAAAAATGCTATCCTCCATGGAGATGTCAGTCTTTGCTTTTTTGCGGCGCACGAAGCGATCGATGGACTTGCTGTAATCCGATCTATCTTTCCTCTTCAACAACTCTGGTCCATATCGTGAATCCCTGACAGGGAAAGCTGACACAGCGTTCAGCTTCAGCATGAATTCACCAAGAACAGGGCAGCAATCGAGCAGGTTGGCTATGGCTATAGCCGTCGTCTCCCTCTCGGGAAAATGTACCGCTACCAGCTCCTCCACGCACTCCTCCATGCGGGGGTCGAACGCCCCTTCAAGCTTCTCCACGTACTCCTCCATGCGGGGGTCGAACGCCCCTTCCAGCTCGAGGCGCTCCATACTGGGGAACGCACACCGCAGCAGGGCGTGCCTCGCCTCGCCAATGGCGGCAATGTTGATGAGGTTGTTCTCCACCTTGAGCTTGATGGTCCTGGCATTGGTGAAGTTGTGCAGGAACTGCCAGAAGAGCGCGCGCATATTGACATCATTGTGGTGGAGGAAGTGCAGGTCCACCCGTGCAACGCCGCCGCCGCCGGCTGCCGCCGGCCGTAGAACGAATCGTGGCAAGAGACCCTTGTATTTGAAGGATTGCAGCCTCGGTGCGTCGATCTCGATGGCCCAGTTGCTCTTGCCACGGCGATCTCCTGAACCTTGTACCCCCGCATAGATGCAGCACAAGGACAGCACGAGCGTGGTCACCGCGTGGAAGCTCAGGCGGAGCACCGGTGGTTTTGGTTCTGGAGGCAACGAGAAGATTGAGAGAGACTCCAGTTGCACGGTGGTGAGCTCCGGCGCGGCGTCCAACATCGGCTGGAGAACCTTGGGTTCAACGGAGCAGTAGCTTAGCCGCAGCGTCGTCAGCCGTGGGAGCGCCAAGGCGGCCGCCGCCGCCGTTAGCGTCAGGTTACACCTGGTCAGGTCCAGGACGCGGAGGGTGTCCGACGACGGGAGTGCGGCGAGTCCATAGATCCCAGCTGTTGTTTCCCTGAGCATGCCGTAGGAGGCGGCGACGGCGGCGACTTGGAGCTCCTCAACGTGTCGCGCCGCTGGGTGGGAGACTAGATCGCTGACCACGTCGGTCTTTGTGAAGTGTGTGTGCCAGTTCCTGCTGCGGTGCAGGAACCGGCTGATGCTGCTGTGGCCGTCGTGGTCGTTGGACTCCACACGCAAGGTGAGCCTTGTGATGGGGACCTCGACGGCGTCGAGCGCAGCCTTGGCGGCGTGGACGAAGGCCTCTTGTTTGGTGAAGAAGGCGTTGTCGGCATCTTCGTCGTAGCTTCGGGAATGAGGGACTTGGACGTCGAGGTTGACGGCGCCAGAAGACCGCCACAGCGATCGCCACCGCCGCGAGAGCAAGCTGGTGCAAGCAGCCTTCCTGAAGGGGACGAAGTAGAGGATGCGCCGGAGAAGGTCGTCGGAGAGCTCGGGCAAGCGGTCCTCGGAGAGCTCGGGCAAGCGGTCGTCGCCGCCCGTCGACATCGTCGGCGCTCGAATTCGGGCGGTGTTGTGAATTGTGATGCGATCTATTCTCACCTTACGACGATCCGTCTTTTATGGATCTCGGCCATCCAAGGATCTGACTTGAGGTCCAAGTCGGTGGCGCATTTTGTGCATCTACAAACCGACTCTGATTTTTTTAGGAAGGAGAAACCGACTATATATGTTATATTGACAAAGTAAATGCACCGACCCTGATCTATGAGCCATCTCCATAAAAGTAAGGGAACCTAGCCCTAAAATCAATCAGATCATCAGATACATACATATATATATATATAATATAGGAGGTTAATTTGTGATCCTACGGGCACGGGCATGATGGACAGGTCCCACGCAGCCTCGTCCTCCGGCGGCGCACTGACCAGGAAAGCAAAAATCGAGTCTTCCGGCGGCGGCGATCGCCTGAGCAAGCTCACGGACCACGCGCTCGGCCACGTCCTCTCCTTCCTCCCGGCTGAGGAGGCGGCGCGCGCAGCGATGCTGTCGTCGCGGTGGCGCCACGTTTTCGCCGCCGTGCACACAGTCTCCCTCGTGGAGCCAGAGGGTCCGATCCGCAGCTACGACGACGACAACGTCTGCCACACCCCGGAGTTTCAACCTTCCGCGGACCCCAACGCGCCGCCGAGCTACAACAGCATCGTCAGCGCCGCGATCATGGCCCGCCAACGACGACGCGGCGCGGTGCCCCTGCGAGCCCTCCGAGTCGCCGTGGAAAGCTACCGCAGCCGCGATTCCTTGACGGTGGACCAGTGGGTCTCGTACGCCGTGCAGCAGGGCGCCGCCGCCGAGGAGGGCCTCGACCTCGATCTCCACCTCCAGTGCCGCTCCTCAACCTGCGAGAAATCTCCCGACTGGTGGTCGCGGCGGAGTATGGAGGAGTACTTAGCGACGTGGGTGATCTTCTCCTGCGCGCACCTGCGGTCGCTCTCCCTCAGCTGCTGCCAGCTCTCCCCGCCCAGCACCGTCACCCTGCCGTCCCTGGTGACCCTGCTGCTGTCCCGCGTCTCTGACCCCGGGAGCGAAGTGGAGCGGCTCGTCGCCGGCTGCCCGCGCCTCGCCGACCTGACGCTCGAGGCCTGCAGGGCGGTGACGGCGCTCTCCATCGTCGGCGGCGCCCGCCTTCGCAGGCTGGCCCTCCGCTGCTGCCACAACCTGACGGCCGTCGCCGTCGACTCGTCGGAGCTACAAGCGTTCGAGTACAGGGGCGCCATGCCCGACAGCTCGTTCCTGACCATGCACGGCGGCTCAACGAGGATCGCGTACTGCAAATTCGACATTTGCGGTGGAGAGTCGATGATGAACCTGTGGCAGCTTATGCAACTGTTTGTAAACGCCAAGCACCTGCACCTCGAGTCCTCTCACCTCAGCTCAGGCATCAACTGGGGCGTGCCTATAGGGTTCCCATCCTTCTGGAGCCTCCTCCACCTCGAGATGAGGGGATGCCTTCCCGACGACGACACCGGCGGCGCCGCCATCGCCGCGGTGAGCACGGTCCTCGAGCTCGCCCCGAACCTGGAGACGCTGTCGCTAGCTTTCCATGCCCAGGAACACGACTCTGGCGGCCGCCCCGACTACATGTACTTGAGCGAGGAGGTGGCACTGGAGGCGCACCATCTCAGCTACAATCCGCACTCGGCTCTCGCAACGCCGCCGACGAGCGCCGCCATGATCCCTTGCTTGAGGAACAAAGTGAGGGAGATGAACCTGGTGCATTACCAGGGCGGCACCGCGCAGAGGGTGCTGGCCAAGTTCCTGCTCTCCAACGCGCCGGTGATCGACAGGCTTTGGTGCGAGTTCGCCGAGGGGCCCATGTGGACGCAGACTCAGCTGATGCGCGAGATGAAGGGCTGGTTGATAAACAAGTCGGCCGAAACCCACTTCGCTTGAACTTGAATTCATGCGAGAGCTGTCTTCTCCATCTTCTTGTGTGTGGTTTGAGCTCTTTTAGCTTTTCAGTTTTTATTTAGCTTCATGCGTGAGCAACAAATCCGATGATGCATCTTTCTGTTGACCATTAACGCTTACAGAGCAGAGACTTTTGCTACCGGTTTTATTAGACGATAGAAAAAATTAAAGAAACTGTACAAAAACTCTACAATCAGACAGTAACACACCCAAAACAACTAAACAACTCAAAACAATCAAAAACAAAATTGAATTACTTAAGAGGGGTGTTTGGATCCAGTCATTAAAGTTTTTTTTAGCGAAGTCATTAAAGTTTAGTCCCTGACATTTTGGATGTTCGGATGGTAATTAGAAGGGCTAAACATGATATATTTATAAAACTACTTAGTGGACAGGCACGTGTGACATGCACGCACATGTCCATAAAAATGTTTATTCGTAATAAAAGGAGGAATTAGATTGAAAATTTTGAGAAATAATAATGCACACTAGAGAATTCATAATATCTTTCTCCAACTACAATTCTTATTAAACGTGTCAAAATTCTCAAACGCCAAATGTTCTGATTCTTCCTTTTACACCACCGATTAAGATGATGGCAATGCCGGCAAGGCCAATGTGTCCGGCGCTCCGCCTATGTGCCAGTCGTGGCGCCATTGCAGCACCGGCTGGCGCCCTCCATTGTCAAAGGCGTCCGCTCCCAGAGATGTCTGGACCACGACTACGCAGCTCGTAGTCGTGCTCCAGGCTCACCGCGAGGTTATGCCCCTCTGCTTGTGGCTTGTTTAGAGTAGGAAGAGATGATTAGATAGATAATGTCTTGCTTGCTTTATTCATGAACCACGTACAAAGGTTATATAGGCCTTGGGGCAACCAAACTAGGAAATAACAAACTAGGGAATAACAAACTAGGAAATAGTTGCTCCTTAATCCTAGGAACTACCTTGATCTCTACTTCTATTTCTAGCCACTGGTTGGGATATCCTGCCGTGCATGGCCTGAGGCCGGCGGCTGAGAGCCAGCCGCGCGTTCCTTGGCGCAGCGGATGTCTCTGGCCCGCCGTTTTCTAGAATAGGGGTGGCCCCACATGACATCTCTCTTCCCCCCCTCGATTACGAGCTTGTCCTCGAGCTGGAATGTGGGGCACTTGTCGCGGAAAAATCCCCCTATGTAGCCGATGCAGCTGGTTGGCCCTTCCACTGAATGAGCACTTGGCACACCCCCTGGCCAGTCGTGTACGCACAACACATTCTGGCTCGAGCTCGACTGCACCATTGTGGATGATCGGCAAATGAGGTGGAGCAGCTGGTGGGTCGCCCACCCAGTTCTTGAGAAGGCCGATGTGGAAGACATCATGAAGCTTAGCGCGCGGAGGTAGGGCGAGGCGAACAACAACCTCATTGATTAGCTCGGTGATGCGGTAGGGCCCGAAGAAATGATGTTGTAGCTTCCCCTAGGGTGCTTGGGCGAGGGACACGACTGGGCGATGATGAAGTCAAAGTAGAACCCAGTCGCCCATGGCATAGGTGATGTGGCAGTGCTGCTTGTCGTACCGGAGATTCTGCACTGCTTGGGCCTGCTCTAGGCGGTACCAAACATCTGCCAAGAACTCGCATTCGATCATAGTATTGGCCACAGCAGCGAGCACATATCCCCTGGCTCATAAGACTGGATAGTGGGAGGATCGTGACCGTAGACCACCCGGAGGGGCATGTCGCACAGAGACGTCTGGTATGCTGTGTTGTAGGTGTACTCAGTCCACAGAAGCCAGCGGAGCCATTGACGACGGTCGCCGGTGAAGCATCAAAGATACATGGCGATGACGCGATTGGTTGCCTCTATTTGATCGTTCGACTGGGGATGAAATGCGGACGTCATATGCAGCTTGGTTCCCATAAGCCTCATCAACTCCTTCAAGAAAATGGAGGTGAACATCGGGGCGCGATCGGACACCATTGACTGTGGCATCCCATGGAGGTGTACAATATCGGTGAAGAACGCCTTAACCACTGATACCACCGAATATGGGTGGGTGAGGGGAATGAAGTGGCAGTATTTGCTGAAAAGATCCACCGTTAAGATGACGGACTTTCCTCGGATGTGAGGCAGTGCCTCGATGAAGTCCAGCCCGATGTCTGCCCAAACTGCCATTGGAATAGGCAGGGGCAGCAACAGCCCAGCAGGGTGAAGATGTTCTGACTTATACCGCTGACATGTGGCGCATGCCCACACAAAGTCGTGGACACGGCGGCGTATGTCAGGGAAGTGAAAGTCCCAACGAAGACAATGCAAGGTGCACTGCACCCCTTGTGGCATCCTCATGGACCACAGCCAGCAGCTCCGTTAGGAGGGGTGACGCTGGGGGAACGTAGAGTCAGCCATCAGGTCGTCGATGAGAGCCCAGGGCGCGCCGCGAGAGCCTACAACAAGCTCACCTCAGAGGGCGACCAAGGCAGGGTCAGTAGCCTAAGCCTGATGCAGACGGCTGAGGAAGTCAAAGCGTGGAGGAGAGACAGCCATGTTGTTGCCGTTTTTGGTGTCATGGCGGGAGAGAGCATATGCCACCATGTTCAGTGCGCCTGGCTTGTATTCCACCATAAAGTCGAACCTGACCAGCTTTTCCGACCTAGTGGTGTTGGGGGATCGTGGCGAGGCACTGGTCGAGGAGGAACTTAAAACTATAGTGGTCGGTGCGGACAGTGAAGTGACATCCCCATAGGTATGACTGCCAATGTTAGATGGCGTGGACGAGAACGATGAGCTCACGCTCGTATGTAGCAAGCAAGCGATGTCATGGCGCCACTGGCCGACTGAAGTAGGAGACAGGCTACTTATCCGGGAGCAGCACCGCCCCAAAGCCATGAGTAGAGGCATCACACTCGACGATGAATGGCCATGTGAAGTCCGAAAGAGCCAAGACGGGTGCCGAGGTGACCACGGTTTTAAGGGCCAGGAAAGCCACGGTGGCCTCGCCGTTCCAGGTGAAGCCATCCTTCTTGAGCAACGCCGTCAGTGGGGCTGCGATGGTGCCGAAGTCGTGGACAAACTTGCGGTAGTATCCCGCAAGGCCTAAGAATCCCCACACCGTGGGAGCCGAACAGGGTTGGGGCCAGTCAGAGATTGCTTGGACCTTGGCAGGATCCATAGCGACGTCGGTGTTGGAGATGACATGCCTGAGGTAGGCATTGGAACACTTACCGAAAGCACATTTGGAGCGCTTGACAAAGAGACGGTGCCATTGCAGCATGGCGAGGATGACTCGGAGATGGCGGAGGTGACTGGCCCATGATGCACTGTAAATAAAAATGTCATAAAAAAGACCAAAATGAAGTGTCTTAGGAAGGGGCGCAACACGTCGTTCATCAGAGCCTGGAACGTCACCGGGGCATTGCAGAGGCCGAATAACAGAAACTCATATAAGTCGTCATGGGTACGGAACGTCGTCTTGGCGATGTCGTCGGCACGCATGCGGACCTGATGATAGCCAGAGCGAAGATCAAGCTTGGTGAGGAACTTGACGTCGTGAAGCTCATCAAGCAGTTTGTCAATCACGGGGATGGAGAAGGCGTCCTTGACGGTGATGGCGTTCAGGACACGGTAGTCAATGTAGAAATGCCATGAGTCATCGGCTTTCTTGACGAGGAGGACGAGCGGCAAAAACATTGAAGAGCTCCAACGAATGAGCCCCTAGATTAGCATGTTGGCGCACTGGTGTTCCAGCTCATCCTTGTGGGATGCCAGGTAGTGGTAGGGGTGGACTGCGACTGGCTATGAGCCTGGGACAAGGGTGATGGCGTGGCCCGAGCGGAGTGGTGGTAGACCATGCAGCTCGGTGAAGATGTCGGCGAAGGACAACAATAGTTCATCCAGCAGGGTCGGCATGCCAGAGATGGTGCGGGCGGCAGGGGCTGCAGCCATGGGAATGCCTTGCCAGCAGACGGACTGGCCCTGCCGCTGGAACATCACGGTCCTGGAGCCGAAATCCCAAAGGACAGGACCTAGTGTTGCCAGCCACTGCGTGCCCAGCACGACATCGTAATCTTCAAGTGGCATGACAAAAGATCAACATGGAAAAGGTCGCCCTAGATGACGATCTCGGCCTGACGGATGACGCCGACGCAAGACACCCGTACGTCGTTTGCCACTATAGCCGTGAGGCAAGGCCGACATTGGAGAGGTAGCCCCGTGCGCTATGCCACGAACTCGAAGATGAAGTTGTGAGTAGACCCCGGGTCTAAGAGAGCGATGAGGTCGGTGTTGCCGACGCTAACACCGAGCTGCATGGTGTCGGCGAAGCGGACGCCCGCCATGGCATGTAGGGAGAAGAGGGACGAGTCCCCCTCTAGAGCCGCTGTTTTGGAGGATTCCGCCAGATCCTCCATGTCCTCCTCGGTGCTATCCAGTAAGAACAGGCGCCTGCAGATGCAGTTGTGGCCACGAATGAATTTTTCATCGTAGTTGTAGCAGAGGCCTAACCGACGGCATTCCTCCTGTTCAGCCATGGACAGGCATTGGATTAGACGGCCCTCCATGGTGACGACAGTTGGGGCAGGGGGAGGGGCCACCGGTGGGGCTAGTGCCGCGTACTGCTCCCGCAACTCCAGCTTGCAGGCGAGACTCATAGCACTGGTGAGGGTTGTAGATTGTTGACCTCCACGTCGAGGCTGAGCGGCGGCTGATGACCTCCAGTGAAGAGCTGGACGCTCTGTGTCTCGTCAAGATGCCCAGCCCATGGGAGGAGCACCTGAAAGCGGTACTGGTATTCCGCCACGGTGCCGGTGTGCTTATACAAAGCCAATTCATGGAGGGGGTAGGAGCGCAGGGGAGAGCCGTAGCGGAGGTGGAGGAGGTCCTTGAAGCGGCGCCAGGAGGGGATGCCTTCGTTGGCCTAGACCTGGGTGTACCACAACTGGTACCCTCTTCCAGGTTATAGGAGGCCATCCACACCTACTCTTCTTCCATGATCCGCTGCTGGTGGAAGTAAGATTCACACCGGTTGATGAAGATCAATGGATCACTCTTTCCATCATAGCATGGAAAGTCGGGCTTCTAAAAACGTGGGGGTCGATCCTGATGGTGTTCATCAGACCCCACCTGGGAGGAGGACGACGGCGCCAGGCGTTCGGTGCTGGATCACCTAAGTGTTAGCCTCAATGGAGGCTTGGAGGGTCTGCAGGGTGGCGGCCAGCACGTCTAGGGTGCACTGAAGGTTCGTGGCCTGATCTCCCATGGCGACGACGTGCGGCAGGAGAGGGCGCGATGTTGCACTGGCGGTCGAAGAGGATGAAGGGGTGGAGTGTGCTTGGGGAGGTGGCGGCGTAGAAGAAGAAGAGGGCCTGGATCGCGATACTAGGTTGTCAACGGCGTTAGCTCCCATAGATGCCAGACCATGACTATGCAGCTCGTAGTCGTGCTCCAGGTTCACCGCGAGGCTATGCGCCTCTGCTGGTGGCATGTTTAGAGCAAGGATCTAGGATTCGACCGAGACAGTCCGAATTTTGGTGAATTTTGTCCATTTTGGTCATGTCCGAAACGAATTTTATGCTTCAAATCTCAAAATTTCACAAAATCGAGTCCAAAATTGGATAAAATTTTTCCGAAATTCATCCATTTCGGTTGGGACCAATTTTTTTCCCAAAATGAATCCCAGAACCTTGGTTTAGAGTAGCAAGAGATAGATTAGATAGATAATGTCTTGCTTGCTTTATTCATGAACCACATACAAGGTTATATAAGCTTTAAGCCAACCAAACTAGGAAATAACAAACTAGGAAATAGCAAACTAGGGAATAACAAACAAGGAAATAGCTGCTCCTTAAACATAGGAACTAACTTGATCTCTTCTTCTATTTCCTAGCCACTGGTTGGGATATCCTGCCCTGCATGGCCCGAGGCCCTACGGCTGAGAGCCAGCCGCGCATTCCTCGGCGCGGCGGATGTCTGTGGCCCACCGTTTCCTAGAATAGGGGCAGCCCCACATGACATCCATGCTCTCCGCAGCATCACCAGAGCCTCTACTCTTTTACTGTAAAATGATGAAGCTCATCGTTCATATCAAAAGAATTATGGGGTATATTCTTCTTTTCCGGATGTTCTTATGCTTGCTCGGTAACACGATGATACACTACAAGAAATACATAACTTTTTAACGTTTTTAGTATGACAACTGTAAGAATGTTACTATATCATCCATTTTGTGACATTATATTTTAGGCATAGTGATTTAGCGACAATTAAAAGTTGTATGCCATAATAAATATCATTTAACAAGTCTGATTTCATCTAGTGACAATATTTTCTATGTCACAAGGCCTGTTTGTGTGTCACAAATTATTTTATTAATTTTTTTAAAAATTTTCCATGTTGACAAGGTCTTTTGCCACGTCAATACATATTTTTCCTTTTTTCTATTTTGTTTTTATTATATCGATTCATATTTTTTTGTTTTGTAGTTGGGCCACCTATTGCAGATATAGGCCCTAAATGGGTGAAATTTGGCGTGGCCATACTGTGACCGGACCGGACCTGGTTTAGCTATACTCAGCGTGGAACACCAAGTCTTGCACCGATCCGGCAGCAGCAACCAGCTGGCACGAAGGGCGGCGTTAATATCTCCCCTCGTTCTCCTCTTTAGGTCTCCGCCACCCCCGATCTGGATTTCGCATTCAGCACGCAGCGCAGGTGAGCCTGCTGAGCCCCCGATCCACCCCTTCCCTCCCTCTCCCTCGGCGGATCCAGATCTGAGCACCCCACGTGCTCTTAGATCTCTTTGCCGCCCCGCCCCACCCCTTTCTCCTCTTCGTCGTAGATCTCCCGCTCGCCAGCGCGTGATCTACCAGAACGATCTGCGCGCTTGCCTCCGCCGCCCGCCAGTCTCGCCCTGACAGCCGGAGAGATAGAGGAGACTACGGGATTCGGCAACCACGGTCGGATCCATTGAGGAGTATGGCGACCATGACAGCCTCCAATGGGTCCAGGTGGTTTCTAGCGGTCCTCTACTCCTCTTCACCTGTACGTTTTTAATTCCATCGCCTAATCATTTTTTTTAATAATTGCAGCTCTTATTAGTTCAATTTGCTGTACAATTAGTAAGTAATTTAATTCGTGCTTTGCTGCTTTGCTTCCGTGCTGCTTCATGATTTCCTATAGATGTAGCCGCAGGTTCTTGTTATTCTTTACGATAAAAAAAATCCAGACTTTGCACCTTTGGCTAGTCAGATTGATGACACCCATGACCGTGGTGAGTTACTACTCCAGATCCGGTGGTGTTGTCTTCACCGTGCAATGCAAGAGTGAACTTGGAGGTCTTTGCATCCATGCCGACCAGGTCTTTCTTCCTGCAATCAATTGCAAAATAGTATGTACACGATTTGCCTGTTTCTAGGAATATGTGCAGATTAGCATGCCTTCAATATGGCACTAGCACTTCCCCAAACAAATTTACTGTGAAAGCATTCCTTGCTTAGGTGTAGAACACTTCAATATAGTACAGTGATTTAGGGTTTAGAGTTTAGGGTTTTGGCTGATGTGCTGCTACTGTCGTGGGTGTTGCGCTGTTGCTGCAGCTGTTTTGCTGCTGCACTTATGTTCCAGCAAGTTGAAATTTGAGACTTGAGACTTATCTGATGTGTAATGAATTGGTGGATGGATGTAATGGTATTGAATTTGAATCTGATTTGGTATGTGTTGAAAAATTATATGGACACAATTGCATGTGATGAAATATTGTATATGGGCTGAATTATGTGGGTTGAACTGTGTGGGCTGAATTTTGTGGGCTGGAAACAAAATGCGCTGAAATAGTGGGCTGCATTTTGAGGACAAAAAAAATTGTATGGGCTGAGTTGTGGGCTCAAAATTTATATGGGCTGTAACTGAAAATAATGAACCAGCTAACACCACTCAAAATAGATTTAGGCCCATGAGATATGTGGGCTTTAGTAGACTAAAACTCATTTTGTGACATTTTTTCTCCCTACATGTCAGCTGCCACGTGGCAAGGTCTACGATTTTGTGACAATAAACCAATGTCATATGCTTGTGATATGAACCAAACAAATGTCACATAATCATTTTATGACGCGGGGTTTTCCATGTTTTGATTTTTGTCAACGATGTCACAAATCTTAATTTGTAACATAAATTCCATATATTGTGACATAACTAAACGTTAAAAAACCATGTGTTTCTTGTAGTGATAGTAGTTGCCTGCCATTCCCATCATTGACCAAAAGTGTTTTTACCGAACTCAGCAAGTGAAACCCTAGCCTATTTTTTCATTTTTTTTTGATAATTTTGCAGACCTGTTTAAATTTGCTCCAACGGAAAGTCGAACCCAGGTCCGCTAGTGCTACTCAGGTGCTCTAACCACTAGGCTAGAGGCCCTTTCGCATCATTGACCAAAAGTTGCTGCACAATCTTCAAAATAGATAAGGTCTAATAGGTTTATTTGCATTTTTCTAACATCAATTAGCACAATAGTATACTGTTCACGAACAAGAATGTAGTTGTAATCTTCAAAGTATATATTGATATGGTTCCGTGGTAGCATGACAGGAATAAAAAAAAATGAGTCCATTTGCTTGACAATGTAGCAGATCCATCTAGCTAACACATTGTGCTGCAAAAGAGGAAAAAACTCTTAATGCAGTTAAAATTACACGCCAAACCGGTAGAAGAGACCACTAATACAACATCCATCAAAAAAAAAGAGGCAAAAAGAGAAAGAAATCAGGAGGTGCTCAAAGCCTCAAACTCTGATGTCAGCGTGCTCAATTTCACCAGAAGTTAATCTCTGTAATGCAGATATGTACAGACCAAAAGTGATGTTACTAGTAAGATGGGGTTAAATTATTTCCAGTCACCAAGGTCTATGGTATTTCCAGTCACCAAGGTCTTTGGGTGTGTTCCATACATAATAGAAAATTAAACTGTGCGCTGAAAATCGGGAGCAACTCAGAGGTAACAATTGTAGCCTTCAGTACAAGAACAGAGAAACAAAAAAATGTACTGCTTCACAAACCAACTGTCAGAATTAGTATATTAGTGCACATCTTTCTATCTCAGCACACCCATTCTATCTGAAACTGAAACCAGAAGTTGCACTTTTGGGAGAAGTTGCACATGCAGAGTATTAGTACTTATGCAAGACACTGGCAAATCAAAGCATTTTCTCTAGCTGTGTTGTTTCAGTTGTTTCACTGGCAAATATTAAGAGAGCGAATTGAGAAACAAACAAGTCATCATGTGTTGCTCAGGATGGATGGCTGAATCATTAGCACCAAATCCAAAGAATTGCAAGAGATAGCTACTGCTGCCACTCACCATGACACTGTACTATTAAAATTAGTGCACAGCTTTCTATCTCAATGGCTCATCTTATCTGAAGTAAAACAAGAAGTTGCACTCTTGGGAGAAGTTGCACATGCAGTATTAGTACTTATGCAAAACACTGGCTATTGATTGCATTTTCTCTGGCTCTGTTGTTTCAGTGGTGTTTCGCATACTTTGAAATTGATTCAGAAATATTTAGGATATAAATTGAGAAAATTATAAGACAAATAAGAGAAATGAAGAAAAGAGAGTACGCAACTAACGTGAGTGTTGCTCGAGATGAATGGATGAACCATTAGCACCAAATCCAAAGAATTGCAAGATATGCAACTGCCGCTTACGTTTGCCATGACACTGTTAGGCCACTCGCCATCAAGTATATGTTTGGGCCACTAGTCAAGAATTTGAATCGCATGAGTCAATCATGAAGCGTCAGATGGAGAATTTGTGGGAAACTACGGTAACATGACCATCATCTTGTTAAACAAAGCTCCAACCTAGGAAATAAAGCGAAAAGATGTTACAATGTATATGACAAATGCAAAATGAGCATCGAGACCCAACTCTTTCTCGGTGGCTTGTAAATTTTAAGCATCAATGTACTTTGCAGTCTATTAGATTCAGGGAGGACCTTTGGTCTTCCTTTCATTTTTAGCTAGATGCTATCAGTTAAAACAGGTTTGTAATCTTGAGTTCTTGACTGTTGCTTAAAGTTTTTTTAAGATCTACTGTGAAGATCTCCTCCACAGTCCTTTCCTTAAAAAAATAAAGTCACCTAATCTTAGTTTCCAGAAAGCGATAGGATCTTCTTGTTTTCAGAAATACAAATCATGTCCATATCCATTATAAAGTTTTTTAGCCTCCTCAGCCAAGACATGACATTCTTGGACAAGAGTGAAGTCTCCAAACAGTTTCGTACTGTTACACATTGATTACTCTCATGTGCTTTAGCTTTTCTTTTTGTAAAAAAAAATCTAGTTACTATCTCTGTCAGTACATCATGTTTTCATGACAACATTAGAACTTACTGCACAGCAGGTGCCCATTCATGATATATAGTCCATCCTCATTGCATTGATCCCGAATTTGAAATGGCCTGAAAACATATAAAATCCAGAAAGATCGATGATGCAGATTAAGTGATATTTTGCAGAATAGGCAGGAGGCCAGGAGCTGTAAATATTAGCATTTGAATGTATTAGTTATAAGCCTAACCTTTAGAAAATTCTTCAACACTTCCCTCATTTTCCTATTGGAGCCTTTCTAGTCCACGAATCTTTTTATCTGGTAGCTGAAATTGTCCTTGAATTTGTCCTCCAGGTCATATATGGGAAGATGGTCGATATCGCCTTTGGCATTTGCCATAGTTTTATCTTGTTGCACGGTAGATGCAGATGCAGTAGCGTTCCTCTTGAGTCTTGACCTTGCAAAGTGCATTAAAGCCAGATTCAGAATTACACCAGCAGTAGAAGCTAACATGTGATGATGTTAGAGTATGTAAGGCACCTATTAAGTTTGGGCTGGTGCCAAATCTCATTAGTATTAGAGTTAATTAGAGATAAGAGTCGCTTGCTTATAGGTCAAGTAAGCTTTGCTTGTAAGTCAAGTAAACCTTTCTATATAAGGAGATGAGATGTATTAATCTAATCAAGCAAGAGATTAGAAGGAAATCCCTTCTCTCTTGCCGGCCGTGGGCAGAGCCCCGTGGCTGGCGTTCCTAGCGTCCAAAACCCTAGCCTCCTCTCTCGCTCTCACAGCCGCCTCCTTGTGAACAGTATCCATGGCTACTATAGCGCGGGTACTGTTCACGCCTTCAGCCGCCACTCTCTCAATCCCAATCAATCTCCCTCAACCCTAACAGTCACGTAACATGATGTAGTAAGGCTAATTTACTTGCCGCAGACCATATCCAAAAAAATTACTTGCCACAATAACCATATAGAATATAGCAGTTTATTGTAATAACTACTTATTATTATGTAATGAATGATGAGAATGGTAGATAAACTAACCATCAAAATTTAAATAACTTTTTTTTGACAACAACCATATTTTATTAAGCACAACAAGCTGCCGTGAAAATTGTTACATTGGTGAGGTCTACATCAAGTAGAGCCTGAAGAAGAGAGCAAATTGATCCACATTGGGATCTATTACAATGGAAAGTCTGTGTAGATGGAGCTGTACTTTGGGCTTGTTTTGCCAAAATATCTGCAGTAGTATTTACTTGTCTACTAATCTTGAAGAGTTGAGCTTGCAAGGTGCCTGCAAATGTTGGAATATATATATGTATATAGTTTAATCCTCCATTGGGGAGGGTGATCCTGATTGTCTTGGTGTGACTTTAATTGAAATCTGAGATCCGCTTAACTTGTTTCCATAAGCACGTAGTATTTGAATCGGGGAAAAAGATCTGCATACCTTCTGCACTCTTGACCGGCGAGCCTCGCACTGGACAAACAGCACACTCAGCCACACATTGCCACCACCCTGCGAACCAAACCAAAAAGTAACAATAACCATCAGTACAGAAAAAGGAGTACCGTAACTCCACAGCCCGTTTACCTGACTGGCATCACATAAACCACCATAATCATAATCATAACTCATAATAACTATCACAAAGTAGTGTTCTAGCTACAAGCTTCGTTTAAGGTTTTTTCTGTTGACTTCGAAGCCGAACATTGGCAATTCCTCTGCATGCACATTGTCAACACAATCTTGCAAATAAATCGTCAATACCAAATTGGTGGAGTTCTCCTAGTGTTTTTATTTAGTAATAAAACACTACCCCTAGTCATAGCACTAGAGAATTCTCACGTACTAGGAGACATTTAGTAGAAAAAGTTTGTACTAAATTTTAAATGCTAAAACATTAGGAGAAGCATACATCACTAGGAGAAGTTAAAATTTCTGGTTGTATGTAGGACAAGGGCAAACAAAGCAAAAAGACGTATTCCAATTCCAAAAGCCTCTTACAAAAAAATCAATACAGAAATATAAGTATTTTATTCATGATATATTGGATGATGGATCATTGTATGACATCTCTTGTCTAGTTGTCTTAGTTTGCAAGGGTTTAAGACTTCCATTCCTGCCTTTGAAGTGGTAACACCGTAAAGCCAACTGTACTCTTGGCAAGGTCTGTCGTGGAATCAGTAGAAATTCTAGAAAATTCCGACGACCTTTCTGCCAAATTCTTGTGCTGGATAGAAGCTGTGGCTGAGATAGGTATAGGTGCGAGTGCGATCCGTGTTTCCACATTGAAATTGAGGTGCTCGTCTAGTCTCCGGTTGCCAGTGTCAATAGACATTTCTTCAAGAACCATGGCATGCTCAGCGAAGAATTTGATAAGCCGCAGCCCAAGGCAGCTCGAGATGGAGTTGTTGTCCAGTCGGAACTGCAGGCCAACTCTTCTCAGAGTGCGTTGCAAGCAGGCGAACGAGCGCCCACTGAGACCAGGGATACCAGGAACATCATCATATTTATTGTCACCAAAATTACTATCCTCCATGGCGATGGTTGTCTTTGATTTCCAGCGGCTCACGAATCGATCCATGGACTTGTTGTAATCCGATCTATCTTTCCTTTGCAAGAACTCATGTCCATACCGTGAATCCTTGTCTCGAAGAGCTGTCGCAGTGGTCAGCTTCAGCACGATTTCACCAAGAACAGGGCAGCAATGCAGCAGGTTGGCAATGGCGACGGCCGCCGTCTTGCTCTTGGGAAGATGCACCCCTTCCAGCTCCAGGCGCTCAACCCTAGGGAACACACACAGGAGCCTAGCGCGCCTAGCCTCGCCAATGGCCGCAATGTCCTTGAGGTCGTTTCCTACCTTGAGCTTGAGGGTCTTGGCATTGGTGAAGTTGTGCAGGAACTGCCAGAAGAGCATGCGAGCTATTTCTTTCTCACTGTCGTTGTCACTGTCATTCTGGTTGTAGGGGTCGGGATCGCGCCGGAGGAAGTGCAGGTCCGCCCGTGCAAGGCCAGGTGCCGCCGATCGTAGAAAGAATCGTCGCATGAAACCCTTGTATTTGAAGGATTGCAGCCGCGGCGCATCGATCTCAATGGCCCATCTGCTCCTGCCACGGCGATCATCTTGTTCCGGCATGCCGCACAGTGCTAGCACGAGCGTGGTCGCAGCCTGGAAGCTCAGGCGTAGCACCGGCGGCGGTTCTGGCTCTGCCCCATCGAGCTCATCAGGGTAGTCAAATCGCGTCTTCTGCTGGTAGTCCGGAGGCAACAAGAGGAGAGACTCCAGTTGCACGGTGGTGAGCTCTGGCGCGGCGTCAGACATGGCCTGGAGAAGCTCGAGCTCAACGGAGCAGAAGCGCAGCCGCAGCGTCGCCAGCCGTGGGAGTGGCAATGCGGCCATCAGGGCCGACGACGATCGCGTGAGGTCAGACCCGGTGAGGTCCAGCACGCAGAGGGTCTCCGACGGTAGGGAGGCGAGCCCATAGTACCCTTCGTGCCTGTACTTCGCTTCCACATCGTGAAGGTAGCGGTAGGGGAGGTTGACGGCGGCGGCGACGCGGAGCTCCTTGTGGGAGACCACAGCGCCGACCACGTCGACCTTTGTGTCCCTGGCCCTGCTGCGGCAGAGGAACTTGCTGATGGCGTCGTTGTCGTCGGAGTCCACACGCAAGGTGAGCCTTGTGATTGGGGCCTCGGCGGCGTCGAGCGCAGCCTTGGCGCCGTCCACGAAGATCTCTTGGTTGGAGAA
This sequence comes from Sorghum bicolor, assembly GCF_000003195.3. Lineage (NCBI taxonomy): Eukaryota > Viridiplantae > Streptophyta > Magnoliopsida > Poales > Poaceae > Sorghum > Sorghum bicolor. The sequence goes on from NC_012878.2 coordinate 44,580,970, forward strand.
GAAGGCCTCCTCGGCCTCTTGGTAGGAGGAGATGGATCTGCCATACCGTAAGTGTTTGTAACCGTGGACTTGCACGGCGAGGTTGACGGCGCCAGACGTCCGAAAGAGCGAGCCCCACCGCCGGGAGAGCAAGCTGGTGGAAGCAGCGTCCCTGGAGGAGACGAAGTAGAGGATGCGCCGGAGAAGGTCGTCGGAGAGCTCGGACAGGCGGTCGTCGCCGCCCGTCGTCATCGTCGGCGCTTGGGGGTTTTGCAAATTTGTGATGTGATGCGATGCGATGCGATCTCACCTTTACGACGATCCGTCTTTTATGGATGGCCAAACGGAGGATTGGTGAGTGGTGACGAAGTACCCTAAACTCATTTAGGCCTCGTTCGGCACCACCGTATTGGTGTCAGACGGATTATGATCCAGGCCAGGATCGAGTGGAGTCACTAGAAACCCGCGCTTCCTGTGTTTTCTCTCCAGAAATTAAACCGGTTGTCTCAAATCCAGCGTTCGGTTCAGCCGGCCAGGAATAAAACAGAGATACAGTAAAACACCCAGCCGAGGTTCATAACATGTGCAATAGATAAACACAATATGACTTTGATATTCAAAACTAACACCTGACACTTAATAACAAATTCTGCACCAACAAAGTTATTATCATAGGAAACAATAATTGATAATTTTTTTTAGAATTGACTTCCATCGAAGGACAATTGATAAAAACCTTGTCACAATCTCAGCTGACTTTAGCCTTACATTTGCAAACTGTCAAGATGGTAAAAGCAAAATTTTTCCTGGCTACTTGCACGGCGTGATCACCGGCTCAAAGGCGCACACATGTGCATGGCCACTCATTTTTTTTCCAAAAAATGTGCACGGTCACTCAGACTCAAAGTGCTAATATCATGTTTAAACTTGAAATGCTTCCTAGATCCAAAATATAAATTACAAAAATACCCAAAGGCAAATCAAAACTCCATTAAATGCAAAAATCAAGAAAGAACGCAATCTAGCCTTCCAATACTCCATTTAATCGTATGAAGCAAAACAACAAGCTCCCAGCAATATCTTTCAAGAACTGTCAAAGCCATGTGCCTGCAGAAACCAAATGTATTAACTTAATTGACCAAATATCTTATAGGACAGATGTTTTGCAAATAGAGTAGTAATTTAGTAAAACTCATCCATTTTTCTTGTGCTGCTGACCGACTATTTTTAGCTAAATATAAGAACAAGTATCGGTCTTAGCACAAGTGAAGTCTTTATTTATGACAGGAGCATATCTCAGCTTTCAATCTTACTATGGAAGGACAGCATAATTGGCTAACAACAAACATACCCCTGACTAGAAATGCATCTCCATAGTCCAAATCCTCTTACTAGCAACTCAACTATCAAAATATTCTCATCTCTAAGGTTGAACAGGGACAACATGTATAGAAGAAACCCAATTTCTCCTCCATAGTGATCCTAGTATCAACAAGAAGGAAAACATGAAGTTTTTAGCAATTAAGTAGACTAACTTGTCAGACCATCGCACTTTTAAGCCAAACCAAAGTTGCTTCTTGATCTAGTTCACACCCACTTAGGAACGCCTCTCTATTCTCTTTGCTTTTGATGAAAACAGCAAATGCTTTTGCTTTTTCTTCCTTTGTCACTTCCATCGTGCTCAGCACGGATATACACCTTTTAATAGAGAAGTCATTATCTTGAGCAACTTCTTTTTCTTTGGCTAGATCCTCCTTTTCTTTGGCTAGCTCTGTAGACTCATCCTGTACTTGCTTAGTCCGCATGTCTAGGTATCTCCCCATCATTTCTTCAATCCTTTCACCCTTGTTCTTAGGCCTCTTCATTTTCTTCTCATGTTTTTTGCTTGATGTAGTAGTAGTAGTAGTAGTAGTAGTAGTAGTAGTAGTAGTAGTAGTAGTAGTAGTTCTTCGCTGCCCGCTTCTTTCAACATCTATGATCTCATTTTTCTCCCCATCATTTCTTTCATCAGCAGCCTCACTTGTTTGCATCTCGTGACTAAATCATCGTCATCTAGTAGCTCATGGACCTCATTGTTGTCCAAGTCATCTACATCATGAATTTGTAGAAGTGGTGCTTCCTCTTGTGGTGGCTCAAGGGAATTGATATTGTACGTACCTTCAGCCAAATGACCTACACGATAACTTTTAGGTTAGTTCATCAAGCTATATTTTTTAATTCAAGCAATCTTATCATCTAGGTGTCTCAAATTAGCAAGGTACTCTGGTAACTTAATTCTACATCATGACAGCACAAATAAGAACATGGATGTAGAGTTGTTGTTTTAGACAAGTCAAGTGAATCACATGATAACATAGAGCAGCAAGATATAAACAAATATAGAAAGTGAACCTACCATCATAAAGCTCTCGCAAAGCATCAAATAATGGAAATCTTGCCTTACTGTTGCGGAATTTCTTGATTTTAGGGAATGTCTGCACATTCAAAGAGAACCATTGATCAAATATGAGGTTATCACTATGAGGATATCCATAGAATTACTTCAAGAAATCAACATACCACTTCGAGGTTAGCCCACAGAGCTGGTGTTCCTTGAACCACATTCCTATCTTCATTCCAGGTGGCCCCACTCTGCTGCCTTGCCTCTTTCAGCATCCTATAGTCTCTCTTTAGTTGCACTTCTTTGTCTTGAATCTGACTCTTTGTGTAGTTGACATACTTGTTCCTCAGATGGAACTCCTTCACCATCTTATTCCACCCTTCTGAGCTCCAACCATTGTCACCTCTGTAGCCACTATCTTTATACTCATGTAGAATGTCTACCAGGGACTTCTCAAGGGCCGGATTCCACTCTGCTCTTTGCTTTACTACTACATAAACAATGGTCAGACATCAGGTTACCAACAATCAGCAAATAGAAATAACAGTTTACAACAAAGAAACAACAAATATCAGTTTAAAGGTTACATGTTTACTAAAACTGCTATAATAGAAGATGGTGGAATAAACTATGCAGCAGAGAATTACTTCAAGAAACTTCTTTTAGTAGCAAATAACAGTAGAGAAATAATAGAGAATTAAACACCATACCTCTCGGAGAACCTCCAGCCTTCTTTGCCTTACTGCATTTAGGAGAAGCCTTTTCTTAATGCCACTTGGGTTTGCTAGGAACTTGTGCAACTTTGGTGATGCCTTTGCAATCATATTGAGCTTCGGGGAGCCCTTTGCAACCATCGCTGTCAAATATGACACAAGCCTATTCACTTATTACAAGCTTATTCACTTATTACAAGCCAAGCTTATTCATGATAAAAGCTTATTACAATCTATTTAAAGACTAATTTAAATACTAAAAAGAAGTCTCTGCTTAATTACAATACAAGCTTATTACAATCTTGTTAACTTATTAGAACCTATTCAAAGACTAATGTAAATGTTGTTGGTACTGAACCCACATTTCTTGGGCGATGGTGTCTCTTAAAGTGTTGCCTTGTACTGAACCCACATTTAGGTCATCCAATTCATCACCACTTGGTAAAACAACATAGGTACTTGGAGGGATATTATCAGGCTGATGATCTAACCATTCCTCATCTCCATAAAGTAATCGGATCAGATTATGGATGATGGCAGCAGCTATAGGTATCTTTACTTGATTTTCCAACATATGGAATGTGGCAACTTTCAGAATGGGGAAGCGCTTCTTAAGCACCCCCAAAGCCCTTTCCACATGGTTCCTCAACAGTGCGTGGCGGTGGTTGAAGAGCTCCATTGGGTTCTGCGGCCTCCGACGTCCAGACCCAAATTCTTTCAAATGGTATCGAACTCCTCTATATGGAGCAAGGAAAGATGGAGTATTTGCATACCCTCCATCAACTAGATAGAATTTTCCTAGAGGTACTTGGAAGCCCTTGCTCATAGCTGATCGTAGCACTCTAGAATCTGTAGCTGATCCCTCCCATCCACTAGAAATGAAAGTGATGTTGAGATCAAAATCACATGCCACCATCACATTAATGCTTAGTGTGCCCTTCCTATTTCTAAAAGGTGAAGCTTTCTCAGAGGCTATGGAAATAGGAATATGAGTTCCATCAATGGCACCTAGACAATTCTTGAAAAATGGATAGAATCTAGGATTGTCTTGGATTTTTTGATGCACTTGATTAGGATCAGGAGCTTGAAGGAAACGGCGAGAGAGTGTAGGAATGACAACCTTGAAGAAGTGGTTGATGTGATGATGGAAGGTGTCATTGCTGTGCCCAAAGAACACTTGAAGATCCTCATACGAGGCATTGTGACTTAACATGTATAGAAGAAACCCAACTTCTCCTCCACTGTGATCCTAGTATCAACAACAAGCCTTTTCCTTCTAAGGTAAGTTGCCAAATCTCTAAAGATGTATGGTTCCATCCTAATGCAACTTGACAGTTCTTGACATGTCCCTCGAGGAGTCTACGAACTTTAACCTCGCCTGTTTCTTCCGAAGTATGGCGTTTCCTCCTTTCTCCCCCTCTAACAGAACTCATAAGATATAAGGCAGGGAAAATAAATAGCATCATGTCATCATCTTCCTCCTCCCTCCTCTTTCTAATGCGATCTCGCAGTGATAGACTCATTGTAGAACTGAAGCATATAATTTTATAAAGAAGCTAAATATTATTAACCATGTTATATAAAAGCTAAATATTTTGACGATGTCGTATAGAAGATAAATATTAAGGAGTACCTTCTGGAGTTGGTACTGGATCCCAAGAAGGCGGAGGTTCACCTTCCCCAACTCTAAATGGTGGAGGAGAGATCTACAAATGACAATAAACAATTTCTTAGTCAAATAAGAGTTTATTCTGAGCCAAATAACAAGAAACCAATGCTGAAATAGCTGATAATTGAAGCGACATGCTAAGCCAAGTTGAAATAGCTGATAATTGAAGCGACACTGCAGGGAGCTGCGCCATGCTTCTCTACAAGAAACCAACACTGAAATAGCTGACAATATTACAATCACATAGGAGTATAGAACAGTAAAACATGGTTAATACATGGTTAATAATATTAGTACTGCAACTAGTATTTGACACAGCAAGGCCACCTCCGCTCCTCTCTTAATTATTAGTACTGCAACTAGCTAATAATACTAGTATTTGTGAAGAAATGGTGACCAGTGGTGCACTGCAATGCACACAAGCAGCACAGGCAAAGAGGACAGTGCACTGACCAGATGCACACTGCACACCTTGTGTCATTGCCGCATCTTTTCAGAGTCAATTCAAGCCAAGCCAAAGGTGAACAGCAGCTGCACGGCAAAACCTTCTCTACTTCCAGCAAGTCCCCAAGAAACGTGACTAGCACCATCCATCCATCCATCATCCTGCAGCTGCAGCTGCAGCACAGCTGTGCCCAGCTGTGCGCCGCGCACCGCATCTGCACCGAGTCAGGCCTGAGACTCTCTCTCCACTGCTGTCCTTTCTCTTCTCTCACGAGCACACCAGGGCTCGCATCAGCACCAAGACAGCTCACGCACAGCACAGGCTCCCCTCCCCTTTCCCCAACTTGTTGCTTTCCCCCCGCCGCCGCCGCCTGCACACTCCGTCCGTCGCGCCGGCGCCATGGCTAAGCTCGCGCTGGCACTCCTGCTGCTGCTAGCCGTGGCGGCATCTTCGGCGTCGGCCGCGGGCGGGAGCCACCACCTGGACCTGGACCTAGGCTTCCTCCCCTCCCCTCCCACAGCCCGCTCTCCCCTCCAGATTCCTCACCGGAACTGCAGCGCCGATTGGGCCTCGGCGCCGCGGGATCCCCCCTCTCTCCGCCGCCCACCAACAGTCGCCGACGCACGCGTCGTCGCCCAGTGATCAATCGCAACCACCACGCCCAAGATCCAAGAACCCTAGAGGAGGGAGAGAAGACGAGGACGACGGGGAGAGCGAGGGATCACCGGCGAGAAGGACGAAGAAGGGGAAGGACGTAGGGTTGGAGTCTGTCGCGTCGCCGTCGTCTCGCACCGCCCCGCCGTCGCCTCCACTACGGCGTGCGGCTGCGGGGTCTCGACTGCTCGTGGTGCTCGACTGCGCCGTCTCAGGCCTGACTCCATTCCGGAGGGTAGGAGGTCGGGCTTTGTTCCGGGCGTGGAAAGGGGTGGAATGGCCAAACCAGGCCAGATTTCTTTCCTGGGCCAGCTGAAAGCCCTAGTTTGGTTTTGGATAATTGATGAAACCCTAGTACTAACCTCTATACTAAGTGTGCGTAGACTTAATGAGGTTGGTACATGCCAAGTGATGGAGCAAGTGATGATCATGATGATCATGGTGATGACCACAAGATGATCAAGTGCTCAACTTGGAAAAGAAGAAAGAGAAAAACAAAACCCT
>NC_012878.2:44587614-44674898 GCF_000003195.3 Sorghum bicolor
GATAGATAGCCGTACTATAAAGAGGGGAATTCTTTGGCTAAGCGGTTATCAAGTGCCACTAGGTGTCATTGTTCATGTGCATGCATTTAGATCCTAGTAAGCTAACTTAACTCCTTCGAAGAAAATGATTGTGAAAATGCTAACACACGTGCACAAGTTGGTTTACACTTTGTGGTGTTGGCACACTTTGAGAAGGAGGTGGAGTTTGAAGGTTAGAGAGAGGATGTGTTCCTGATTCGGCGCTTTTCGAGAAAATGAAGTGCATATTTTCTGTTGCGCCGGTGGGAAATTTTTGGAGAAGTCGCGGGAGTGTTTCTCACTGATAAAACACTCACCGGACGCTGGCTTCTGGAGCACCGGACGCTGCGTCTGAGCGTCCGGTGCAGACAGTGCCTGGCCCAGCTAGGGTAAGGCACCGGACGATAGGCACCGGACGCTGGCTTGAGCGTCCGGTGGTTAGCGTCCGGTGTGCGGGCATTTTGCGACCCTCTCTGCGCGTGGGTCCGGTGAGCACCGGACGCTGAGGGTGCGTCCGGTGGCTTGCGTCCGGTGACCCTGCGAGTTTGCGGAGCTCTCTGCGCATGAGTCCGGTGTGCACCGGACGCGTCCGGTGCCAACCTGCTCAGCGTCCGGTGCTCTGCAGGTTACCGTTAGACTCTGACACGCGGCTGTCGTTGGAGCACCGGACGCAGGTGTTGAGCGTCCGGTGCCCCTTTAAGAGCGTCCGGTGACCCCGTATTTCGCCCAGTGAAAGAGCCAACGGCTCTATTTGTTTGAAGGGCTATAAATACGTGTTTGGCCGGCTTGGGGCTCACACCCTTGGCATTCTTGACTACTAGACATCCTTGTGAGCCTAAGCAAACACCTCCCACTCATCTCCTTCATAGATTATACATCTTTGTGAGATTGGGAGTGATTCCAAGTGCATTTGCTTGAGTGATTGTATCTAGTGGCACTTGGGAATCGTTTTAGCTGCGGTTTTCTTGTTACTCTTGGTGGTTGCCGCCACCTAGACGGCTTGGAGCAGCGGAGGAGGATTGGCACGAGTTGGTGATTGTTCGTGGCCATCTCCCGGTGATTGTGAGAGGTCTTGTACCTTCCCCGACGGAGAGCCGAAAGGTAACTCTAGTGGATTGCTCGTGTCATTGAGTTACCTCACTTGTGGGTAGGTTCTTGTGGTGTCCTAGTGAGGACGAGGTTCGTGCTACACCTCTTAGCCACCGAACCACCAAGTGTTGGTCGACACAACGGGGACGTAGCGTGCCGGCAAGCACGTGAACCTCGGGAGAAAAATTCTTTGTCTTCATTGTGTTTATTCATTGGATTTCTCCCGGTGATTGGACTTCATATTATTGATTGGTTCATCCCCTCTACGCGGCGGTATAAAAATCAAACCATCTCTTTTTACTTTCCCGCAAACTAGAGTAGCTTTCTTACTTGTATAGAAACTTTAGGTAGCTCTCTAGTGTAAGTAGTGACATAGCTCTTGTGTGCCTAGAGATTATATCAACTAGAATTATTGGATAGGTGGCTTGCAAACACCCCTTTAGAGCTAGAGCAAAAAGCTTCGCTTTGTTATTTACTAACCTCTTGCTCTAGTGAGTTTGTAGAATTTTTAAATAGGCTATTCACCCCCCCTCTAGCCATATTAGGACCTTTCACCAGCCCAAACCGAACGACATTTTGAGGCAGACCTGGTTTCAAAACGGGGCGGTGGCAATCCACACGGATTGAGCAGCGAAACGGGCCATTCCGGCCGAAACGAACGAGGCCTTAGGTATCTAAATTTGTTTGGTTGTATCATTTTAGTCCCTATATAAATTTAGAAGTCTCCCATATAGGTTCTCAAGTTTGTTCAATTTCTGTTATCCCAGCCTCTAAACTTATTTTTAAGTCTCATCTGGATCAAAATATGGCGAATCTAAAAACTCTATATCGAAAAATAATTCATAACTTTTTTAGATGAACTCAAATGAAGATAAACTTTATATCATAATTGTAGCCAGCAATGTGAATTACAATTTTCTAGTTGAAAAGTTTTTAAATTAAAATCATTTAGGGTCCCAAAATATTTATAAGTTTATAGATTTTGATATTTAAAATTTAAAATGAAATTTTATGACACTAAACGACTTCAAATAAAAAACCTTTCAACTACAAAGTTGTAGATCACGTTGATGGCTACAACATGATATAAAATTTCTCTTCATTCGAGTTCATATAAAAAAGTTATGAATTATTTTATAATATAGGGTTTTTAGATTGCTTTGTTTTGACCCAAATGAGATTCAAAACCAAGTTTAGAGACTAGAATGACATAACTTAACAAATTGATGACTTAAATGGGTGATTTCTAAGTTTAGGGACTCGGATGACACAACTAAACAAGTATAGGGACCGAGATGACACTGACAAATAGATTCGAGGACCTAAACGATCCATTTGCAAGTTTAAGGACTAGGATGACATGACAGTACAAGTTTAGGGCCCGATGGTGGACTTTACTTCAAAGTAAATGTACCAAGTCGATTCTGATTTTTTAAGGAAAGTTCTGGACTCTGATTGATGATGAAGTAAATGTAACAACCCTGGTCGATGTGAACCATAATCTCGACTAGTTGAAACGGGCATGATGGAGAGCTCCCACGCAGCATCTGGCGTCGGCGACGACGACCGCCTGAGCAAGCGGAACGACCGCGCGCTCGGCCACGTCCTCTCCTTCCTCCCGGTCGAGGAGGAGGCGGCGCTCCTGTCTTCGTAGTGGCGCCACGTTTTCGGCGCCGTCCACGCCGTCTCTCTCGAGGAGCCAGAGAGCTTGATCCCCAACTACGATGGCAGCGGCGACTGATAGAACTAATAAATCTTTAACAGGATCTTCTAACTAGAGATTTGATAGGTAAACACTAATACGAGTAGATAATGAAGTATTTGATGATCCTAATATATGATCTTGATGTACATGAAGTAGAGGAGGTTAGGGGATAAACGCAGACCATCGCCTTTAGGAGTAGAGGAGCCAAAGTCCGCCATCAGTAGTTGTCATTGACAGTCGAAGAAGCGCTGGCGAAGGTGAAGGAGAGGGCGCCGGCTCGTAGCGCTCTGGCGGTGGAGCTCCCGTCACTACCTGCGACCCTCTAGATCGGATTAGGGTAGAGATGTGGGAGGGAGTGTTGGCGGCGGCCAACCTCGTGGTGTGTGCCCCGGCTCTCCTCCTCCTGTTTTTATACCACAGGGTGATAGGGGCCTACCAGCCAATGAACAGCTGGGGCTCCCCAATCAGGAGCAGATCGATCTGCATTGTTGTTGGGTCATGCAAGAGAGATCAACTCTAACATTCTCCCCCTTGATCTCTTCTAATAACTTACTTTAATTTCATCTTAATTTTAACTTAAATACTTACCACTTAGATCTGTCTCATTATAAAGAAATGCATAGAGCATGTCTTATCGTCATAGAAAAAATCTTTCGTTGGACTTGACGGCTACAGTACATCTCTCTAATTTGAAAACAGAGTTCTAACTAAAGGGCCTAAGTGTTTAGTGATCATAGGCTTTCCCTTAACCTCATGCCGACTACGTGTTTTCTAAACACGTTGGGTGGTAAGCCTTTTGTGAGCGGATCCACTAACATATTATACGTCTTAATATGCTCTAGACTTATAACATAATCCTGAATTTTTTCTTTCACAACGTAGTACTTAATGTTATTGTGTTTGGCAGCACCACTTGATCTATTGTTGTGAGCATATTCAACTGTGGGATTATTATCGCAGTACAACTTAGGTGGTCTTTCAATGTTGTCTACCACTCTTAATCCGGGCAAAAACTTCTTAAGCCAATTCACCTGTCCCGAGGCCTCATAACATGCTAAAAACTCAGCGTACATCATAGATGACGTAACGATCGGTTGTTTGGAGCTTTTCCATGATATGGCTCCACCTGCAAGGGTGAATATGTAACCTGACGTGGATTTTGTTTCATCCCCCACATAATCTGAATCTTGAAAACCCCACAATCTCAAGGGAGTCTGTCTTTCTATAATTTAGCATGAAGCCTTTTGTGCCCTACAAATAATGCAAGACTTTCTTAACTAACTTCTAGTGTTCTACACCTGGATTCTTCTGATATGTAACCTGGTAACAAAAGCTATGTTAGGGCGAGTATAAATTTGAGCATATTGTAAGCTTTCGACGGCTGAAGCATAAGTTACTGAACTCATTTGCTCGAGCTCGATCTGATTCTTGGGACACTGATGTTCCCCATACTTGTCGCCCTTGACAATGGGTGTAGGTGATGGACTGCACTTATGCATACCATATTTCTTAAGAATCTTATCTATGTATGCTTTCTGTGACAGCCCTAAAACCTCTCTATTTCTATCATGGTAAATCCCTAGAACAAAAGAGGCTTCATCGAGATCCTTCATATAAAAATGTGAGGACAAGAACTTCTTAGTTTCCATTAGTAGACTAACATCATTGCTTGCTAGCAAAATATTGTCCACATATAGGATTAAGAAGATGAACTTAGCATTCTTAAACTTTGCATAAACGCAATTGTCCTCTAGATTTGCCTTAAACTCAAATTTCTAATTGTATTATCAAACTTCAAATACCACTATCTTGAAGCTTGTTTTAGCCCATAAATGGACTTTCTTAGTCGGCATCCTATATTTTCTTTACCTTCCATGACAAAATCTTTTGGTTGTGCCATGTAAACATCTTCCTCAAGATCCCCATTAAGAAATACCATCTTAACATCCATCTAATGCAATTCTAAGTCAAAATGTGCTACTAGCGATATTATTATTCTAAAAGAATCTTTACACGAGACAGGAGAGAAAGTCTCATTGCAATCAATTCCTTCTCTTTGGGTAAACCCTTTTGTTATGAGTCACGCCTTATGTCTTTCAACATTCCCTTGGGAGTCATACTTAGTTTTATAAACCCATTTACAACCAACCTTCTTAGCTCCCTTAGGAATCTCCATTAGTTCCCAAACTTTATTGGAATCCATGGATTTTATCTCATCTCTCATAGCTTCTAACCACTTTGTAGCGTATTCGCTTCTCATAGCTTGTTCATATGTAGTGGGATCATCCTCCATATGAAACTCTTCGGTTTCATAAACCTCATAATCATCTGATATAGCTGGTCTTTTAGTGCTTTGTGACCTTCTAAGGTTCTCATTGTTTGGCGCTATATGGGGTTGTTGTTGTTCTTCCTGTTGCTCGACTAGTGGTTCTAATGGATCTTGAGGGATAGGGTCCGGATTCTCATCAAGTGTCGGCAATGGAGAACTAACAACAGGTGCTGACACTACAATGTTATTACTGTTGGTATAGCAACAATGGGTAGCGTGAAGTATGATTCTTGTAATATTAGAGTAGGGGCATAAACTTGTTTCTCCTTAAAAGTAATCTCTCGAGCTGCCTTGCTCCCCCTGATCATACCTTCTTCTAAAAACACAGCGTGTCTTGTTTCAACAAACTTTGTTTGCGCAATAAAAGTGGTAGCCTTTTGATCTTTCTAGGTAGCCAATGAAATGGCAACTGACTGTCTTAAGATCTAACTTTCCTAAATTTGGGTTAAAGGCCTTTGCCTCAGCAGGACAACCCCACACCCTTAAATGATTAAGTGAGGGTACTTTGTTGTTGACGCTTCTTAACACAATTACTAAAAATAGACTTTTAAACCTATCCCTAGCAGCAGCGTCAAAATTACTTAATATCACTTAAGCTAGGTTGTCATCCCTAACATGATGTAGAAGTGTTGGTATTAAATTTGTATGCTTTTCTAGGAATCAATAAATAAATAAGGATCCGCAAGCGTACAGATAATACTGATGTAGCATTATAACCAGGAGTATTCCAGGTATCGTTATTTATATTTTTACCACTGGGAAGGGACTTGCAATGGATAATGAGCAATGAGCACTACATGTATTCAATGGAGACCTTAACCATGTCTTTATCTATCTCTCATGTAGGGTAAGTGCCATATAAGATAAATATATGAATAATAAGTGACAGAGGATAACTAGGAATTCATAGCCATAAGATAAACATGATAATCATCTCAATTAGAGTACTCTAAGTCTATAGCACTAGCATGGTATTAGGATAGTCTACAAGAATAGATCCTAAGTATTCTAACTATACTATCAAAGCATACATTGATTAGTGCAAGTACACCTAGCATCATCACTAGAGAAGGTTATATCTATACATAGTGATATTAGCAAGAAAGATCATGAACAGAGCAAGAAATTACGTATAATAATGATGATCTACAATCCTTATAATTGGGAGAAAGAATACAAAGGACTCAACAGGACTGTCACTTCCGCGATCTACCTCAAGCTCTGGACAATAAGGGGTAATCACAGATAAATACAGTCTAGGCACCTCGCCTACACAATATCTATCACCTACCCATCGGCCAAATGAGTAAGCGCTATATGATCCTATGCATAAACATAATTCTAATCTAACTACGCGAAGCATATAATCAAAGTACACTAAGAACAATATAATTGAGAACATAAGCAAATAGAATAAAGTCAGTTCCGATATAATCAAATAGATCAAAGTCATATTCATAGTAGCAAGAACTAATATAAATATAACAAAGAGAATAAGAGTTTACCAAGAACTGAAGATTGATCCGGACTCCAAGATTAACTTGACTCATTCTAGATCTAATCCTATGTAGCTATGCTAAAGAACTATAGAGATCTAATTGAGACGGTGGCTAAGAATCCTATAGAGACAGATCCATTCGAGGGACCCCTCTCTGTCTAATTCTTCTTCTCTTGATCTTCTCAGAGAATAATGAACTCCTCCTCTAGAGGGGTCAGGGTCTTTATTTATAGCCCCCTAGGAATCACCACAGCCCTTGGATCAAACCGACTTAAACGTGCACTTAAGAATAATCCTCAAAGTCAATGGAGGCAAGATCCGCAAGGTGGAGCCTGATTGGCTCTGCCCCCCCGGGCAGCCGCCCCTGACAGGTGGGGTGCTCGCCCCTGCCCTATGGCAGGTGGCCCCCACCTTTCAGGTGGTGTCTTCCCGAGCCTTCTGGAGTATTCCTGAGTTGACGTTTCACGTGTTCTCTCTATGTAAATCTGATATGTGGACCTCATTTGGTTCTTATTCCGATAACCCCCTGCAGAAATAGATAAACACCAAAACTTGTAGAATTCTGTTAGTGATAACCTCTATAGCTAAGTAATATTCTAATGTTAATCCTTTCTCATACTATGTTGACGGTTAAAAAGAGTACTTATCTATCATCAATATTTGCCTGTCCACAACTCATACGGTGTTTTGGGCACTAACTTACTGGGTACTCGATTAAGAATGTGAATAGCGGTTTGAACGCCTCATCCACAAACTTATCGGTAAGGTGGAGTAGCTTATCATGCTTCTTACCATATCCATTAAGGTATGGTTTCTTCTTTTAGCTACTTCATTCTGCTGAGGCTCTCCTGGCATGGAATACTGAGCGACTATGTCATTCTCCTGTAGGAACTTTCCAAAAGGTCCTGGACTTGCTCATATGGGGTATGTCGCCCATAATACTTCCCACCACGGTCTGATCTTACTATCTTTATCTTCTTATTGTGGTGATTTTCTACTTCAACTTTAAATATCTTAAACTTTTCTAAAGCTTCTTATCTTTCTCTAATTGGATAAATATAGCCGAAACGTGAATACTCATCTGTGAATGTTATAAACGAATCATAACCATCCACACTTTAATAGGAAAAGGTCCACATATATCTGTGTGGATTATTTCTAAGGTCCATGTACTTCATTTGGCATTTTTCTTAATTTTCTTAACATACTTTCCTTTTATACAATCAATAAACTGATCTAACTCTAAGAGTTCTAATGGCGGAAGAATATTAGTCTTGACTAACCTTTCTATTTCCCCTCAAAATGTGGCCTAATCTGCAATGCCATAATTTTGAAGAGTCATGCTGATGATTCTTATGCTTTCTATTCACATTCATAGATGAGGAGTTTTTCTCATTCACACTAGATATAGCATTCACATTCTCAGAAATGATAACAAATAAAGCTTGTCTTGTCGGAAGGCAAGACCAACACACTTATTATGAAATAGTAGCTTACATTTTCCATCTCCAAAATGGCATGCCAATCCATCATCATCTAACTTAGAAATACTTATTAAGTTGCAATGCAAAGAGGGAACAAAAAGTACATCTGATAGCCTAAGTACAAAACCATCTAATAATGCTAATGACAAGTCGACAATGGCTTCGACCTCGGCTTTTAATCCATTTGCCACCTTAATTATTCTTTCTCCTCTTTGCAGGGTTCTCCTCGTATGTAATCCCAGTGAAGAATTAGCAACATGAATTGTTGCACCTAAGTCAATCTGCCAAGTTGATTTATCATAACTTATATAAAAGGATTCATCTACAAATGTAATTAAATCCTCACCCTTTCTATTAAGGAATTTCAAGAAACCAACGTAATCCTTTTGTTGGTGGCCTCTGTTCTCACAGAACAAGCACTGATCAGGGTCAAGCCAAGGCTTCTTTTTGTTTGTGTACTGTGGCTTATTGTCAGCCTAAGCCCTGTTGTCATGCTGGGGTTGCTGAGGTGCCTTTCCCTAAGGGGCCTTCCCTTGAGCACTAGAGGAGGAGCTGCCATTCCAGTTTGGTTTCCCTTGTGGTTTGGCATTCTTATTGAAGAATTTCTTCTTATTATCCCTCACAAAAGAGCAGAGTCTCCCCGTGAGTCCTAAAGTCTCTCCTCCTCCTACACACTGAACAATAAACTTATCTAAGTTCCATTCCTCAGGTGCCATGTTGTAGCTCACAACAGCCTCAAATTCCTTTGACAAAGAGGAAAAAATCACATGAATCACAAATAGTTCTGGAAGTTGCATCTTCATTGATGTGACCTTAGATGCCAAGGAATTCAATCTTAGTATGTGCTCTCTAACACCACCACCAGTGTACTTATTAGTAATGAATTCTCTAGTAAGCATACTAGCTTTAGTCTTAGTGGTCCCATGAAACTGGTTCTTTACCTTCTCTAAGTACTCAATGATGGTAGCACACTCAGGGAGTGATCCCCTAATAGGCTCTAAAATGGTCGCCTTTATCCAATGTCAGACATTTCTTATTTGAATTGTCCCATTGCTTTTTTGCAAGGTCATAACTCATTCTCAGCGTGGCATGGTGAAAGCCCTAGTTTGGTTTTGGATAATTGATGAAACCCTAGTACTAACCTCTATGCTAAGTGTGTGTAGACTTAATGAGGTTGGTACATGCCAAGTGATGGAGCAAGTGATGATCATGGTGATGTTGGTGATGACCACAAGATGATCAAGTGCTCAACTTAGAAAAGAAGAAAGATAAAAACAAAACCCTATGGAGATCAAGGCAAAGGTATTGCTTAGGGTTTTGGTTTTGGTGATCAAGACACCATAGAGGGTGTGATCACATTTAGGATAGATAGCCGTACTATAAAGAGGGGAATTCTTTGGCTAAGCGGTTATCAAGTGCCACTTGGTGTCATTGTTCATGTGCATGCATTTAGAACCTTGTGAGCTAACTTAACTCCTTCGAAGAAAATGATTGTGAAAATGCTAACACACGTGCACATGTTGGTTTACACATTGTGGTGTTGGCACACTTTGAGAAGGAGGTGTAGTTTAAAGGGTAGAGAGAGGATGGGTTCCTCTCTCCCTCCCGCCGAGCTTGCGAGGCGGGATTCGGCGCTTTTCGAGAAAATGAAGTGCATATTTTCTATTGCGCCTGTGGGAAATTTGGAGAAATCGCGGGAGTGTTCCTCGCAGAGAAACACTCACCGAACGCTGACCGTTGAGGCACCGGACGCAGAGGCTGTGCGTCCGGTGTGCTGTGGTGCTAGGGTTAAGCACCGGACGGTGCTCACCGGACGCAGGGTGACTCCTGTTCTTGAGTCCAGTGCTATCTGACTTCTGCCGAAGTGTCTGTCTGGAAGCACCGGACGAGCGTCCGGTGTGCGTCTGGTGACCTGAGCGTTTTGCAGAGCTCTCTGAGTTTAAGTCCGGTGAGCACCGGACGTAGCTTGGAGCGTCCGGTGACCTGCACGCTTTGCAGACCTCTCTATGTTTAAGACCGGTGTGCACCGGACGCGTCCGGTGCCAACTTGCTCAACGTCCGGTGCACTGCAGGTGACCGTTAGACCCTGACACGAGAGTTTCCAAAGGCGACACATGGCTGACGTTGGAGCACCGGACGCAGGGGCTGAGCGTCCGGTGACCTCGTGTTTCGCCCTGTGAAAGAGCCAACGGCTCTATTTGCTTGAGGGGCTTATAAATACGTGTTTGGTCGGCTTAGGGCTCACTCTCTTGGCTTCCTAGGATACTTGGCATCCTTGTGAGCCTAAGCAAACACCTCCCACTCATCTCCTTCATAGATTATTCATCTTTGTGAGATTGGGAGTGATTCCAAGTGCATTTGCGTGAGTGATTGCATCTAGTGGCACTTGGGGATCGATTTGGCTGCGGTTTTCTTGTTACTCTTGGTGGTTGCCGCCACCTAGACAGCTTGGAGCAGCGGAGGAGAATTGGCACGAGTTGGTGATTGTTCGTGGCCATCTCCCGGCGATTGTGAGAGGTTTGTGCCTACCTCGGCGGAGAGCCAAAGGCAACATTAGTGGATTCCTCGTGTCATTGAGCTACCTCACTTGTGGGTAGGTTCTTGCGGTGTCCTAGTGAGGACGAGGTTCGTGCTATACCTCTTAGCCGCCGAACCACCAAGTGTTGGTCGACACAACGGGGACGTAGCGTGCCGGCAAGCACATGAACCTCGGGAGAAAAATTGGTGTCTCAATTGTGTTTGCTTGACATTCTCCCGGTGCTTGATTGTTTATATTGGTGATTGGTTCATCCCCTACACGACGGTATAAATATCTCATCATATCCTTTACTTACCGCAAACTAGTGTAATTAGTTTAGTTGCTTACTTTGCCTTGTGTAGCTTAGTTCACTAGTGTAACTTATAGAGACTTAGTTCTTGTGTGCATAGTGATCATAGCAACTAGAATTGTTGGGTAGGTGGCTTGCAAACACCCCTTTAGAGCTAGAGCAAAAAGCTTCGCTTTGTTATTTACTAACCTCTTGCTCGAGTAAGTTTGTAGAATTTTAAATAGGCTATTCACCCCCCTCTATCCATATTAGGACCTTTCACATGGTCATGCTTGCGTGTCGCAAACGCTGCCCCAGTCTCATTCTCTTTCCGTACCGGTTCTGCTGGTTCAACAGGACACGGTTCATTGAAGGCTAAGGCATTGTCTATCATGACAAGGGCTAACTCATACTGTTGATGCCACAACTTGTAATTGGTCCCATTGAGTGTTGGAATCAACGATACCTAGTTAGTGAATCCTAAAATTTAGATACAAAAGTGGTGAGGTAACTTAATCAAAACAAATAGCTTAATATAAATTACATGTATTAAAACAACGTTGGTCAGTATTAATACATATAATCCCTTTCTACATTAATTCTACATCACCGTTGGTCAGAGAATAGAAATAATACAGATTAATTTATGGACTAAACAATTATAATATTGATATCATTAACGTTGGTAAAAATTAATAATACTATAAAATTTTCTAAGTCTTAAATTTATCCAAAAAATTAAATTCGCCGGTTGGTTTGAATTTAATTTATGAGCAACTAAAATACTAAGCAGCGGAAAAAGCGTGAATAAAATATACTAATAATAATTTCTAGAAATGTATCTAATGTTCTTTCTGAAAGATTTATCATGTTGGATCAAAATTTAACAAAAAATTTGAGCTTGAACTTAAATTAATCAAATATACATGCTAAAACATTTTTTGGAAAAAAAATGAATTTCTGGACTAATTAGGCTGCTTTGAAGAAGCTGGCCCCTAAAAAACGGCCGGCAATCAGAACTGCGATCTGCGCACTTATCTTAGTTGGGAACGCACGCCAGGTTTTTTTTGTGTTGATTCGGATTTCTGAAAAAATCAAAAGAAAATGGAAAAACAATTCCACTGGCTAAATGGGCCGGTGCTAGCCATTCGGCCTACCGGCCGATGCGACCCACGAGCGTTGCGCGCGGTCGCCTTTCGGCGTGGCCCAGCAAATCGTGGCCGTCCATTACGATCCGACGGCCGCGCGCTGATCGGACAATCAAAACCCCCAGCGGCCGCTGTTGATATATGGTAACGCAATCAGAAAATGATCCGCAAGCGCACGGATATCGGTGAGCATTTCACCCGGGAGGTTTTCCAGAGTATCGTATTTATATTTTTACCACTGGGAGAAATGGTGCATCTGACTAACCAAATCTATTGCTACTACCCCTTTAGGCTACAAAGAATGTTTCTCGATGTGAGTGATGTATAGAGAAGACTGCAACCGTAGTCTCGTTCTAACCTTGGTAAGGATGATCTACTGTTCTATTGGGAAAGCTTACGGAATCTAGACACCACAAAGGATGTTCGACCCGCACCTATAAACCTACCCGTCCTGCTAACGAGATATGGTCTGCAAAGGTAACTCGGAAATGTCACGTTCCTCGCTACTACCACGGTCCAGCTAGTCAGGGGATATCTATGAGTACCCTAGCCTAAACACCACGTTTACGCTAGCAATGATTACTCTAATACTCAACCGGAAGAGGATTAAAGTAAACTCATAAACCAAAGAACAATAAAACAAGAACTTACTAGAATTAGAAGTCGAATTACATAAGAATCTTAGGAGCAAGCCTCGGGTTAGAAGACTTGATCCCGCAGGTACAACTTGGAGTAGACACCGACAGGCCGGCCTTCCTCCGATCTACACCTCCACTCTATCTCTCTCAATCTAGTAGAAACTAGAAGATTTATTTCTACTTACATTGGTTGCTAAGCCTAAAAAGAAATATTATTTAGAGAAGAGGTTTTCCTTCGAGGGCACCTCTCAATCTCTATGATAACTTCTTGTCTTCTCCAGGGGCCAGAGGGGTCTCCTTATATAGTCCTCCTTCTCTATGCGTTTTTGGGTCGGTAGGCGATGTGGTACTACGTTATCCTTGATCGTTTAGGTCGGTGGAACATCGTGTGCGAAGAGAGTCCCGAACGGAGTCCAGAGGTGGTCGGGCGCCTAGGTTCTCAGGGCGGGCACCCTGGGCCTGGCCCCTTTCGGCCTCTGCTTTCTTCCCGTGGCTTATGAAGTCTTCTAGATGGTAGAAAATTGCGCGGTGCGCTGATATCTCTATGTAATCCCGACATGTGGGCCTTTCTTCCTTATTTCCTGATAACCCCCTGCAGAAATAGACAAACACCAAAACTCGTGGAATTCTGTAAGATAAAACCCTAAGTCTGGGTGTTGGTTGCATTTGGATCCTTTTCTTTATTTATTTGATGATTGTATTTGGTACTTAAGGACCGTCAACAACTCCCCCAAGCTTACCTCTTGCTCGTCCCTGAGCAAGGATGAACTCAAGAGTTTCTACAGTGGTTTCATGCCTTAAAAATACACACGCATTCAAGCAAGATCTCATCTCTGAGTTAGAATAAACTGTTAAGACTTAAAACTTACTCATTTTACCTTTCACCATGGGGCTTGTAACCGTCACTTGTGTCTTGAGCAGTTAAAAGATAGAACGGTCAAGTCAAGCGCCATGTTACTTATTCTTGATCAGCTATAGCTCTGGAGTTTTTGCAGATTTTCAAATAAAACTCAGAGATTCCTTGTATGACTCTCTCAAATCTCTCTTTTGTGGTATTTCTAGATCCTTTCCAAGGCAGTAATGGTATATGCCTTCTCTCAAAGTATGTGGTATTTTTGGTATAAGGCATAGTGATATTGCCTTCTCTCTCACCCTACTCTAATAAGGTTTGATATCTGGAGCTCATAGGTGGGAGACAGATAATACATACTTACAAGACATTTATTGCATAGTCAAACCATGGATCCAGAGAAACAAGTCAATAAGTCAAATCAAGATGTGCATGTGTGACGAGTGAATGGTGTATGGTGATGATGGTGATAACAATGGTGAAAATCTAATTCTACTTTTGCTCTTTTAAGGGGATACATACCTTTCTTGCACTTTGAAGCTTTTTGGGAGAATGAGATGCTCTATATTTTCTTTTTCTTTTCTCTCAGGTGGGTATCTTGTACCCCTAATTCTACTGTCGGACACTTGTCCATTTTTACCTCTCGTCTCACTTTTTCTTTTATTCGAGGTTCCAGGCACTTGCCCCTTTTTATTTCCTCGTATTATATATATATATTTTAGAGTACTCATCTCCTGAAAGAATGTAGCAAGTGGTAGTAACCAAAATAACTGGAGCATTTATTTCACAGGGAATAATAACAGGGATAGGAAAATGTTTTTTGGCTATTCTCTCCCGGATTAGGAGTAGAATAATTTTGGGTGAATCTGGAGATGGAAATGAGTGGATGTATGTGGATGCGTACTTCCGGAGTAGAAGCAGCATATACGAGTGAACGTGCAAGTGAATCTTGATTTTAACCACATGACAAGCTCCTAAGGGTCTACACAGCTTGACCACACTCAATGCTCATAAGCAGTAAAAAGTAAATGTTTGGCTCAAAGTCTAATAAGCATGTATATATGGCTGTGGTAGGATTTTAAACTCTCATCATACAGGAACTCATCATGTGATATTTTAAATATTTTTTCAAAGATAAAATTCTCCAGAATTCTAGCATCTCTAGGAACAGATAAACAACAGCTCAACCTTTCCATGTCATATCCGTTAACAACTTAGACTTTAGATCAAGTACTCTTCCCACAAGTTCAGGTTTAGAGCAGGTTTTAAATTATAACAGTTATGCCTAAACTTGAGAGAGATTTCAATTTTAAGAACTAGTCATGGCAGAGCAACTATTCATCATTTGCATGTGAGAGTTTATCATGAGGGTTCATAGCAAAATTTATTTATTTATTTATTTAGCAAACTAAGCAAAGATATATATATATAAAAGCACAAAATCTTTATTTAGGTTTTCATGATTATGTATCTTTTATTATTTGAGTAAAGTATAAACGCGAGTAGAAACACTTAGCTGGATAAATGGGGGTGCTCTCCCCCAAGCTGGATTTTGACGTAATTTCTTCTGATGTAGCTAGGAGGTGATGGAGGTGTATTTGAAAGTCGGCAGCACCCTGACAACGATTAGGATGTCCTCCGTCTCCTAGTCTTCTTTTATCCTTGAATTCTGTGGAGCTCAAATAGACAACAAAGCTTTGTGGAACTGGTTAAGTGTTAGCATAAATATCTAACCTTTATCATGTTGAGCCTCCTCAATAAATGTTATTTATTTAGCAGGATCATGCACTTATTATTTTTATATTTTTATTGTAAGATGAAAATATGTTTATTTTATGCCACCACAGTGAATGTACCAATGGGTTTTATGCCATGAGCATACTCACATGGGGCTTACTATTTTTTAACATTTTTATTTTCTTTTCAAGATAGCATGAACCTGATTAACTAAGCAAACTATTGAATGGAAAAGGATAACTACCAAGTTTACCTCTTGGCAAGGCGTTCGGTATAACGGGACTCTCCGTTTTCTCAGTCGTCCTGGGATTCGCTGGATGGCGTAGTCGGTGGTTCCGGCGGCGCCTCCTCTTCGTGTGTAACTATCTTCTCTCTCCACACCTGACTCGGTGCTACGGTCTCCTCAGGACAGTTCTGTTCAAGCTATATGTCTTCAGACCTTATCACTTCTCCTTCGTAATCTACCCATTCGTCTTTGATGATTTGCCTCCTCTGGTTGCGGTTGCGTTGTCTTCTTCTTGTCCTGACCTGCTTAGAGTCTTCAACTATATAGTTAGGGTCAGTAAAATAGCGGTGTACCTTCTCAGAGGAGAAGTGTATGTGGACTTCTCTGATTCCAATATAGATGATGGCTTTGATAGTGTTGAGAAACGGTCTTCCAAGGATGATGGGTGGATCGTACTCGTCTTCTCCCATGCCAATGATCTGAAAATCATCTGGAGCTGAATATATATTGGTTGTAGGAGCATAGTTCCATTTAGGAGCTGATAAGTGACTGTGGCCATTGACATCAGATCCGGTGTCGTAGAGTGTCTTCTGAAAAGAGTATCTGTTGATTGGGCACTCAATGCTTGGAACACCAGGGGCGTCCTTCTTGATCAAGAAAGGTGACTTGAGTCGACGATCTTGACCTCCTTTGACAAGGGTCCAAAGTTTTAAATCTTCTGGACAAGACTTCTCACTGTCTTCATCCTTTAGGTGCATCATTTGATTAGGTGTGGAGCTTGACGTCTGCACTTCTTGATACGGTGTCACCTATATTCTTTGATTGCCCAGCAGTTCGAAGTGCGGTGTTGGCAATATCCTGCTCAGTGTGTTTGTGCTCGTAGATCCAGGTCCTTCACTTCGTGGAGTCTGGGAGTTGTAAAATTCCTTCACGTTTCTCAAAATGTGTCCTGCTCATAGAAACAAGGCAGAGATCAAGTGCATGGGCTCTGTTGGTGGAAAACACCAACAGAACCAAAAGTGTATTTGTTCTTCTCTAATTCTTAAGCATAGTGAGCAAGACAAAGTTGATGGATCATGAGTGTAGCATTTGTCAGATCAGATGGCTCAACCTAATGGAAAGATAATCTATCTATATTTATGTTTTGTTTATATTTTCTAGAGATTGAATATGCAACATTAGCTCATATGATTAGGAGTGTGGGATCACGAAGGTAGTACTAAGAACAAAGATTAAAGGACTAAACATGTTGAATTAATTGAGTTGGTTAATCTGGAGTTATAGATCATACATGTTTGTCTCTTTATTTATGTGAATGTTAGAACCAAGGAGAAGCTTATAAAAGCAATAGTCAAGTACCTTAAGATGTTACCTTACTCGAAGAGTGATGGAATAGTATCACCTTGTGGAAGCTTTCCTTTTCTTAGCGGTTGTGCATCGTGTTTGTGGCACCCTCCATGAATCATCTCTTATGAGCTACGTCTTTCTTGTGCAAATTGTTAAACTTCATGTGTCACTTTCTTCATCTCTAATGTGAGTTTATCTCAGGACTTCCTAGGTTGATATTGAAAGTTTTCCTGCAGGGGTTAGTCCCACAAAATATACCAATATCTGCTCAAGCAGTTTTTAGTTCAGTAACCAAACTAGACTCCATGTCTAATTAGATTAAGGAAGGCTATTTAACCTAAGCACCATGCTTAATTTAAATGCCAATGGAAGTATGTCGAGTACTTCCAAACCAACACTTGCTAGTAAATAGATAAAGGTAGCATGACAGCATTTATAGAGATCTACTCAAGTGGAGATGAAGTAGTGTGATTAGTACTTAACAAATTGAGCATCTCTCAAAGGTAGGGACAACCAACATAGCAACATGGCAAAGGATGTTTTTATGTAAAGTACTCCCCCAAGCTTGAATTTTGCAAAATTCAAGATTGGATGAATTTAATTCAATGTTGTATGATGGTTGGTTGGACATACGTTGTGCTTGTCATTCATCCGATCTTCTTGCTCCAATCCTGGAAAGGTTAGTGGCAAGAATACCTGAAGGAATATTTCTACAATTATCTCAATATGCTCAATACACGAGGCAATGTTGCAAATTCATGTTACGATCTGATAAGTGCTTGTTTAAGGACGCTAAGCTTATCCTTGGGAAACCATCAAATTATGTCGGCGAAGTGGTTTCCCCTCCAACGCTGACCTATATCAAGATCAACTCAACGAGATCTGCAATATTTATTATAGACATATGCATCGACAACCGCCCTTTTAAAGTTTTTATAAATAGAAAAGAAGAGGGGGTTGGAGTTCTCAAATGTGGTGATGTTGGAGAGACCAATTGATTGGGGAGATGTTTTATATGAGCAAGGACTTGGTGAGGTATTTATGAAATAACTTCCATGCTCACTGTTGTTTCTCTCATTCTCAAACTCCAAGGATGATTCTTCACGAATGCTTAAAATTCCTCTAGGACTGTCTCTCAAGTTTGTTTTATCTATCCATTCAATGGTGATAGCACATGGATTTTTAATGCCCTCTAGCCATTGATGTTGCTCTTCTCGATCCTCCTTCTTATGCATGGGATGTCTAGAGAGATTCATAGGATTATCGAGAGGTTCAAGAGAAAGAGCATAGTAGAAACTATTAAGCTCAAGGATGGGATGGATAGCCGAATCATGGGATTGAAATGTTTGGAAATTAGCTATTGAAACTTCCTTTCCTCGTCTGGGAGATGATTCCTTCTCTATCTCTAAGATTTTTCTATGAAGACTAGTATAAGAAGGATGTCCACGAATGAAGACATACCTTCCTTTACTAATAGATAAAGAAAGAGAGACTCTACCAATGGTTATATAATTAAGACCAATGTGAAAATATCGAGAAAAAACATGGTCTTGTAGGGCTAGGTCTGAACCAGAATTTATAGAAAGATTAACAGATTCCCTAGGTGTAGCTAAAAGTGCATTATCTTCTTGATTAAAAGATAGGACCTCACCTATAGAAAAGGGTTGGTTTTGACCTATTGCAATCAACTCCGGACACAGATCATAATTAGGGGCAGGACTTGTTGACTCCCATGGTCTATGACTGGTCTCTGAAGGTGCAAAGAATTCAATAATAGGCATGGAATTTGAGTTATCCATAAAGATAGAAAAAATAAAAAGATAAAAGAATAAAAGTATAAAAGTATAATACAAGATAATAGCAAGACTTAAAGTTATCTCAGCAAACCGTCTTTCTCCCCGGCAACGGCGCCATAAATGCTTGTTGATATTTGGTAACGCAATCAGAAAATGATCCGCAAGCGCACGGATATCGGTGAGCATTTCACCCGGGAGGTTTTCCAGAGTATCGTATTTATATTTTTACCACTGGGAGAAATGGTGCATCTGACTAACCAAATCTATTGCTACTACCCCTTTAGGCTACAAAGAATGTTTCTCGATGTGAGTGATGTATAGAGAAGACTGCAACTGTAGTCTCGTTCTAACCTTGGTAAGGATGATCTACTATTCTATTAGGGAAGCTTACGGAATCTAGACACCACAAAGGATGTTCGACCCGCACCTATAAACCTACCCATCCTGCTAACGAGATATGGTCTGCAAAGGTAACTCGGAAATGTCACGTTCCTCGCTACTACCACGGTCCAGCTAGTCTGGGGATATCTATGAGTAACCTAGCCTAAACACCACATTTACGCTAGCAATGATTACTCTAATACTCAACCGGAAGAGGATTAAAGTAAACTCATAAACCAAAGAACAATAAAACAAGAACTTACTAGAATTAGAAGTCGAATTACATAAGAATCTTAGGAGCAAGCCTCGGGTTAGAAGACTTGATCCCACAGGTACAACTCGGAGTAGACACCGACAGGCCGGCCTTCCTCCGATCTACACCTCCACTCTATCTCTCTCAATCTAGTAGAAACTAGAAGATCTATTTCTACTTACATTGGTTGCTAAGCCTAAAAAGAAATATTATTTAGAGAAGAGGTTTTCCTTCGAGGGCACCCCTCAATCTCTATGATAACTTCTTGTCTTCTCCAGGGGCCAGAGGGGTCTCCTTATATAGTCCTCCTCCTCTATGCGTTTTTGGGTCGGTAGGCGATGTGGTACTACGTTATCCTTGATCCTTTAGGTCGGTGGAACATCGTGTGCGAAGAGAGTCCCGAACGGAGTCCAGAGGTGGGCGGGCGCCCAGGTCCTCAGGGCGGGCGCCCTGGGCCTGGCCCCTTTCGGCCTCTACTTTCTTCCCGTGGCCTATGGAGTCTTCTAGATGGTAGAAAATTGCGCGGTGCGCTGATATCTCTATGTAATCCCGACATGTGGGCCTTTCTTCCTTATTTCCTGATAACCCCCCAGAAATAGACAAACACCAAAACTCGTGGAATTCTGTCAGATAAAACCCTAAGTCTGGGTGTTGGTTGCATTTGGATCCTTTTCTTTATTTATTTGATGATTATATTTGGTACTTAAGGACCATCAACAGCCGCCTCCAAAAAACCCTAAACCATTTTTCTTTCCCCTTCTCTCTGTTGAGTCGCAGCACAACAATAGCTATGTCATGGCGACATGGAGGAGGAAGGGCATGGCTGTGCCGCCGCGGGACCCCTCGCCGGCGCGCGCGCTCGCCTGAGGTAGAGCGCGCCGTCGTCAAGCGGCCGTGCGGTGATGCCCTGATCTTCACGCGCAGTGAACATCCTGGCGAGCGAGGCTCGGGTGGGGTGCGTCTTCCCGCCAGTGGCGGTCTGAGAAAGCCGACAAGGTAGGTGTTTCTCCTCCCCATTTCCGGCTTGTCTGATTCCTAATCTGAGTTGCGCGCTGTGGGATTAGGGTTAGGGTTAGGTTAGGGATCCGATTTGATTTCCCTCCTTCTAATTGCTTATAGCTAGGGTTCGAATTTGATTAACCCAGATGCTAATCCCTGATTAGATTAGGCCGATACCAATGATAGAACTAATAAATCTTTAACATGATCTTCTAACCACAGATTTGACGGGTAAACACTATGAAAGGATCAAGATGCCCAAGAGGGGGGTGAATTGGGCTTCTCTAAAAATTTAAGCAACCTATAAGCTCCAATTCAACCCCTTGTGCCTAGTGTGACTTAGAGAGCTACCGGATAAAAAGTTTTGCAACCTAGTTCCAATCCTATTCTAGCATGACAATTCTAAGAATGTAAAAACACAAAGTAAATGCTAGAAAGTAAAGGAGTAGTGGAAGAAAGTGCTCGGCGATGTTTTGCCGAGGTATCGGAGAGTCGCCACTCTCCACTAGTCCTCGTTGGAGCACCCGCGCAAGGGTCTTGCTCCCCCTTGGTCCGTGCAAGGTTCGACACTCCGTCGCGGTGAATCACCCAAAACCGCTCACAAGCTTGACACGAGCCACCCACAAGAACTCCGGGCGGTCTTCGTGCCTCCAATCACCACCGAACCGTCTAGGTGATGGCGATCACCAAGAGTAACAAGCAAAGAACCCTCACTTGACCCAAACAAGGCTCTAGAGAATGGTGGATGCACACTTGACTCTTGGAACTCACTAGAGAAGGATTCTCTCAAGAAATCACTCAAATCTCAATCCTCTCTAGGCTCTTGCAACTCTCTTGCTCCACAACAAGTTTCTCTGATGTTCAAATGGGCAAGAGACTTCTCATGGACGAGGTGGAGGAGTATAAATACTATCCACCAAGTCCAAAGGTCGGCCAACCATTTTCCACTGAAAACGGGGTCACCGGACGCACATTATGTTGCACCGGACGCACTGCACCGAGCGTCCGGTGTTACATAACGGCTAACTGTACTTCTCTCTGTCAGGTCACCGGACGCTAACTCCCAGCGTCCGGTGCACCGTCCGGTGCTCGGGGGAACTTTACAAGCTCCCTGCGCAAGGGACCGGACGCTACCCGGTGCGTCCGGTGCTAGCGTCCGGTGCTCAGGGAAACATTACATGCTCCCTGGGTATGGGACCGGACGCTACCCGGTGCGTCCGGTGCCTAACCCTAAGCATGGCACTGTTCTAACGGCCAAGGACCTCACCGGACGCACTCATAGAGCGTCCGGTGCAGCGTCCGGTGCCCCTTTGGGCACCCAAACTTCGTCGAAACGCGATCGCTCCAAAACAAAGTTGGTTCCTCTCGATCTAAGGACTATCTCTGAGCTGCCTAGTGCTAGGTTTACCAAGTGTGCACCACACCTAAACCTAAAGCCTTGCCTAAGTCAAGCTACTAGATCAAAGCCCCTCTTAATAGTACGGTCAAAGGAAAACAAAGTCCTAAACTACTCTAAGTGCCCTTCTTCACCATATGGCACTTAGACCTAGTCTAGTCTTGACGATGTCTATCCATCCTTTGAAAACCAAAATGATTTCCACTATTAAGTAGGCATGTACGTCCTTGTCCATCGAGTACCTATATACCATGACCTTAACTATGACTTTGCCTCTGCAAAACACACGTTAGTCATAGTAATCAATAATGTCATTAATCACCGAAATCACTAGGGGCCTAGATGCTCTTTCAATCTCCCCCTTTTTGGTGATTGATGACAACCTCGAGTATGAAAAGAGTTGAGGTTTTTAAGGAGACTTGGTTTCAATAAGCATGTAGCAATAAGAGCAAAGGGATTAGACATGCTTATATTAACCAAGTCCAAAACCCTGCATCCAAATATGTGAGTGATATACAATAGGATATAAACATAAGGCTCATAAGTACATCGAAGTAAAACGCGGAAGCAAAGGTAATATGAGCCAAAGCACATGACATTAAGATATCACATTAAGCACAAGTCAAGTCTCACAACCATAGTATCTCACACAAGTGCAATGCATAAAAGTAAACGTGATGCATGGTAGAGTAGCACACATAACAAGTATCTCAAAAGAATAAACTCCTAAACACCCTCACCCACTCTAGCTCCCCCTAACTCCTAACTCTCCTAACTCTCATACACACTCTCTCCCCCTTTGGCATCAAGCGCCAAAAACCTAAGAAGTCGGTGGAGGAGGCGGAGCAGTGGAGTCCCTCGGCACGGCCACGAAGCGAGCTGCATCATCTGAACTGTCGGCCGTCGAGGCAGAGGAGGTGGAGTGGCCCTCTGAAGCGCCAGGAGCTGGTGAAGCAGTCCGGGTCTTGTTGATGCAAAAGCTGATCTGCAAACACAAAGGGCTAATACCCGATTCAAACGTTAAGGCGTGCCAGCCGATTTGACCTTACTATCGGCAAAGGTGGTAACTCGAATACTTTGGTCCTGACAACAGCGATGCGCCCGGATGTCACGGCCAAGAGGTACTCACGCGGAACTCGAGAATGCGCCGAGCTTAAGTCGACGAATTCCTAAGAACTCGTAATAAAAAGGAAAAAAGTATGACGAAATCGTCGAAAAGTAGATGCTGGAATATGAGTAAAAACTTATGTTTGATTGATTGATAGATAGATGTCTCATTACAAAGCCCTAGGGTCTATACTTATACCCTGCTCAAAGAGCTACAACCAGACACGACTAGAATTCGAATTCCAAATTTAAACAGAGTTCGTGTACAAAACGATCTAAATAACTAAGGAAAACGTAAAACTATCCTCACGTGACAAACTAGGACATCCCCATAAGCCGATTGGCAACTTCTAGGTTCTCCCTCTGTATCATCGGCAGACTCCTCTGTCATAGCCATCGGCACAAATACATCATCACCTATGGACTTGGTCACGTTCAACCATCCTTCCATCGGCAACCATCTTCATCGGCAACTCATCCTGTAGATCAAGCACTGCCGTCTTATCTTGCCGACCTACACTTTACCAATCATGGACACGTGCCCAAAAACGGTGTCAACACATGCCCCCCAATTTTGGAGTATGAAATCATTAATGCTCCGAAATTCTCTGCAGTAATGATGCCTTCCCGCAATTAATGCTCCCAATTTGGTAACCGACAGCCTTAATTTGAACAACTCTGACCCTATTCCTTTGCAGATTCCTTGAAATCCTCAACTTCCCCAAACGGACATTTCCACTTTAGTCGCACATCGGCAATATTACCGTTACAGGGACTTGCCGATGAACGTCCATATCTTATCCTCCCAAACGGCTATCTCTACGTTACCTGCCCATCGGCAATATGACCGTTACAAGGCGCTGCCGATGGACCGACCAGGAGATCTCGCACAGTGAAATATCTATGGATGATGACCGCTTCCTGTCAAATCACCTGCACAATCCCTTGATTATTGTGCGAACAGTTACCATATCTACCTGAGCACCCTCGGGTTTCTCGGATGCGGCAAAGAGATAAGTCAGGTTTACCCTTGCCCGTTTCGTCCTATAAATAGTTCCTTCTCGGGTACTCTTTCTCCATCACATCATTCCACCATCCCAACTTTTACTTTTCCAGCGGCGGCGCCATTGAAAATCTTCAAGACCTCCGACAAACACTCCTCCTCATCAACTCCGGTGCCCTCAAACGCTCTCCTCGCTGCAGGATGGCCATTAACTTCGTCGTCCCTGAGGTCAAATCTCCATCCTGTCTCCTGTATTTCTCTTCATCCGTAATTCATTTTACTGAATATTTTCCTTTTCTTCCCCCCTTTTTATACTTCTTTTACTCCCAAAACCACTAGGAGCTGTCTAACAAAATTGTCATCCCTACCGATCAACCACACCTCCAATGTCTCGGCCCTCTAGGGAATCCAGATCCAACTGACCTTATCAATGCAGAAACCAACAGGATTCCCTTTAGAGCCGAAAACTTTTCTTTAGATCTGTGGAAAGACACCTTTCGCTCTTGGCCCAGCCCTACTGTAGGGTGGAAAGACTGGTTCTTGAGAGTCAACAATTCGAATGAAACCCAGTGGGATGAAAGGAAGCTAGCCCAATGCATCAGGCTATCTATTGCCGATATGCACAAGAACGAATCGCTGTTGATAGCTGCGTCTTATTTTTGGTCAGATACCCTTAATGCTTTCGTCTTTGGCCACGGCCCTGTTTCTCCCACTCTTGCCGATGTAGCTATGCTCACTGGTCTAGACGTCTCTTCTGCCGATAGCACCCACTTCTTTGATACCGCTCCTAGTGCCAAAGTGGAGACTCGCGCTATCGGCGGTTGGTCGGGGTACATTCAGAAGTACCGTGGGAAGGGGCCTGTCACCCTAAAGGAACAAACCACCTTTCTGAACATGTGGCTAGACAAATTCGTATTCTGTGGTCGATCGGCAGGACCGACTTCTATCTATCTATCAGCAGCAGAGAGACTAGCTAACGGTGGCCAATTTCCTCTCGGCCGATACTTTCTCGGCGCTGCTTACCATCTTCTCCATCAAGTAGCCCAGAAACTCCTGCTTGGCCAGTCCATCGGCAACTTGGGAGGCCCTTGGTGGTTTATTAATATGTGGCTCAATTTGCATTTGCATAAGCGCCTTGACTTCAACTTGTTCACACAGCACTTCCCAAGAGATATAGCCGAAAATCATGTGTTGGGTGCAGATGAATCGGCAACACGTGCCCCCTTGAACTTTGGCGAAGCTGCCATAGTGCTATCTGGTTCAGGGAGTAATCCGGATCAGATCGGCCGATTCTTCCAGACTCTGTATGAGGGCTTGGCCAGAGATGAACGACCATGGTTGGCTTATGATGACCCAGACAGTATGCTTCCTCTAACCTTCAACCCATTTGATGAAGCTCTTGACAGGGATAGTGAAGTGATGATGGCAATTGTGACTCCCAGAGCCATACCAGTGAATTTCTTTGGTAGCACAAAAACCTCTCCCCAAACCTATGAATTTTACAATCCATCGGCATTAGCTCGTCAGCTAGCTTTCGGCCAGTTGCCGATTGCACTTCCTTATGCCGATGTGATAAAGCCTAGAGAACCCATCACCAACCTTCTCGAGTGGACTCGAGTAGCCCAGCTACCACCAAATGCCGATACAGATGTAGATCTGTTAGAATGGGTTCCAGCTGCCTCTATTACTCAGGCATACAAGCTATGGTGGGCAGAATGGAAAGAGCATCTATTCTGCAGATCGGCCCTCTCATACCGCGGCATGATCGACCCCGAATACGAAGTCCCCAATGATACTGTAAGTATTTCAAACCGATGTCTCATTTTTCAATACTGTTTCCATCGGTAACTTACCCCTGTATTCCTTTTGCAGGTTGACAACATCCCCCCATCGGTTAGCAGGAGTGGCAAGCCGATCGACTTGTTTCCATCAGGCCCGATCTCCTCAATCGGCCACAATGCTCCCACTCTGGCTTCCATCGTGCATCGGGGTGTGCGCCTCAAGAAAGTTACCACCAGGAAAACTCAGACATCACCAACGGTAGCTGCTTCCACTCTGGCGCAAGCTTTCAAGGCAATTTGTCAAACCCTTTTCATTTACGCTGACTATCTTTGTATCGGCTATCTATGCTCATAAACTCCTTTTTGTTGTTGCAGCAAACTGGTGCATCGGCAAAAGCCAAACGCCAAGGTACCGATGCCCCCCAGTCTAGCCAGCCAAAGAGGAAGGGCACCAAAGGTGCTAAGGTTGGAACAAAGCGCCAGAAAGTGACAACTCCCCCTCCTCCTCCGGTGTCTCCAATCCCGGTGGAATCTTCCCCTTCTCCTCCAGAAGTCCAGACACAGCAAGCACCATCTCCCCAACCAATGCAGGAAGCACCACAGATGGAAGAACCCCAGCAGGAAGAACCTCAAACAGAAGGTACATCAGCTGACGTGGGTGAACAAACAACTGGCCCGGCAGGTCCAATTATATCATCGGCGGTTCCCCCAATTCAGACAACTGTTGTTCCTTCTCCAGGTAACATATTTCAACAATACTTCCGCCGATAAACTTATTCTCATTTAGTCTCATAACCCTTCCTGTCTTCTTCCAGTCGATATCGTCCCATCGGCAACCTTAGCCGATCAACCTGCATCTCCATCGGCATTTTTCAGACAAAGGTAGGAAATAGCCTTAAAGCAAGTAAGTCGCTCAGTCTTCATCAGTATTATTTGCCGATTCTCCGAGCATGAACTAATTTACTCTGTTTTTCTTTCCCAGGAACAAGATTCTCCCGACAGCTTATTCTCCTTTGCTATTGATATCTCCGAAGAGGAAGGTGAGGAAGCAAGTTCCTCCCGAGCAGTTGGGACTGTATCGGCAGAGACCAGGGCTAAGCTGGAAGAGCTATCGGCTATACTTCATCAGGACACAGTTCAACTGGTTAATGATTCTGACCCAGCCAAGGTTCTGTTCAAAACCCTCAGAGGCCAAATTCCTGCCGATGCCGAAGAAACCCTCTTCCAGGCCGCGCATCTAGAAAGCCGCCAGCTGCAGTACCAAAGAGCCACTCGGCGCCTTGCCGATAGAGCTGCTCAAACCCAGCTCACTGAGGAGATGATGAAAGAGAAACTCTTAGCCGACGAGAAGCACAAGAACATCGGCACCCTGAAGTCCTCAGGCGATGCATTGAAGCAGAAGATCTCTGATCTATCGGCAAAAAGAGAAGCCCTGCTGACCGAACTCAAGCACGTAGAAGATGCCCTATCTCAAGCCCAGCAAGAGGAAAGCCAACTGCCAGAGACCATCAAGTACCTCGAGCAAGAGCGAAATACCCATGGTCGCAAAGCGCTGCAGTTAAAGAAGAAATTGAGGCCGATAGAAGGTTCTGCCGATGATGATGCCAAAGAGATAGAAACAGCCAACCAAATCCGGTTGCGCGCCATATCGGCGATCCAGGCGCTGCTGAACTTCTGAAGCTTTCATCGGCAACACGTCCTCGCTCCTCTGCACTTCAGTTCCCTTAATGTCTTAATCTAGCCGATAGGACTGTTATCGGCATCTTTTGAAACATTAAATCTGGCCCCAGATACATTTAAATCCAGCCGATAGGAGTGTTATCAGCACTTCAACTTTTATGCATCGACCCATATGCTGGGGTAGTACTTCTTTAAATATTTGCCATTTAATGCTCTGGGAAATTCAACTCCTTCGAGAGTTTCTAGAATATAGGCATTACCAGGAGCCGAGTGTCTTATCCGATAAGGACCTTCCCAATTAGGAGACCACTTCCCAAACTTTGAACTTTTAGTCCCGACTAGCAAAATTAACTTCCATACCAAATCCCCATCGGCAAACTCCTTAGCCTTTACTCTCTTATCATACCATCTAGCAACTCTCTTCTTATTTTCTTCTATACTCATTAAAGCCTTTAACCGATGTCCTGCTAGATCATCTAACTCATCGGTCATCAAAGTGGCATAATCATCGGCAGCTAATTGATCTTGAAAAGATAATCGCCTAGATCCAGCCTTAATCTCCCAAGGCAACACTGCATCATGTCCATACACCAATTGATAAGGTGACACCTTGGTTGATCCATGACAAGCCATCCGATAAGACCACAGTGCTTCGTTTAATAATGTGTGCCATCGCTTAGGATTCTCTTCAATCTTTCGTTTAATAAGCTTGATAATTCCTTTGTTAGACGCCTCGGCCTGCCCATTGGCTTGAGCATAATAAGGAGAAGAATTCAACACTTTGATCCCCATACCGATTGCAAATTCATCAAACTCCCCTGATGTAAACATAGTGCCCTGATCGGTAGTAATTGTTTGAGGAATTCCAAATCGGTAAATGATATGCTCCTTCACAAAATCAATCATATTGGCCGATGTGACTTTCTTCAAAGGAATAGCTTCGACCCACTTAGTGAAATAATCAGTGGCAACCAGAATAAACTTATGCCCTTTGCTAGATGGTGGATAAATCTGGCCGATCAGATCAATAGCCCATCCCCGGAACGGCCAAGGCTTTATGATAGGATTCATAGCCGATGCAGGTGCCCTTTGAATATTACCAAACTTCTGACACCCTTGACACCCTTTGAAATACTTAAAGCAATCCTCAAGTATAGTTGGCCAATAATATCCATTCCTCCTAATCATCCACTTCATCTTAAAAGCTGACTGATGCGCTCCACATACCCCTTCATGAATTTCTCCCACCAAACTCCTAGCTTCATCATCTCCCAAGCATCGGAGAAGAATTCCATCAATAGTTCGATAGTATAATTCATCGTCAAGGAGCACATACTTGGTTGCTTGAAATCTAACTCGTCTCTCAACTTTCTTAGATGGATCTTTCAAATAATCAATAATTTCCTTCCTCCAATCATCGGCACCAATTGTCGATATTGTATTAATCATAGGCTGATATCCCGAGGCATGCTGAGCTAACCGATTGGCTTCTTCATTATGCAACCGAGGAACATGCTCTAATCGGAAATCTTTGAATTCCTTTAACAGTTGCATGCTTCTTTCGAAATAAGTTATGAGAACTTCACTTCGGCATTCGTAGCTCCCGGCCAATTGATTTATAACTAACATAGAATCCCCAAAAATTTCAACAGCATCGGCACGAACTTCTCTTAACAACTCCAATCCCTTGATCAGAGCTTGATATTCAGCCTGATTATTTGTCGATGTAGCAACAATCGGTAAGGAAAACTCATACTTTCTCCCCTTAGGGGAAACTAATACAATGCCGATTCCTGCCCCCCGGTCACATGTAGATCCATCAAAGAAAAGCGTCCAAGGCACAACTTCGAAGGTTTCCACTATGCCACAATACTGAGTCACAAAATCGGCCATAATCTGCCCTTTAACCGCCTTAGCCGATTCGTAGCGCAGATCGAACTCCGATAGTGCTAAAATCCATTTACCGATCCTGCCACTCATAATCGGCATAGATAGCATGTATCGGACCACATCATCTTTGCAAACAACAGTGCATTCGGCCGATAATAAATAGTGCCTCAACTTAATACACGAAAAATATAAGCATAAGCATAACTTCTCAATGACCGAATACCTGGTCTCAGCATCAATCAATCTCCTGCTTAAGTAATAAATTACACGCTCTTTCCCTTCAAACTCTTGAATCAAAGCCGAACCGATAACCGTCCCATCGGTAGACAAATATAATCTGAAGGGCTTTCCCGGCTGAGGTGGAACTAGAACTGGAGGATTCGCTAAATATTTCTTGATTTCATCCAAAGCCAACTGCTGCTCTGTTCCCCAAATAAACTCTTGATCGGCTTTCAACTTAAGGAGAGGACTGAAAGCACGAATCTTACCAGACAGATTGGATATAAATCTCCTGATAAAATTTACCTTGCCGATCAAAGATTGGAGCTCAGTCTTGTTGGTAGGGGCCACTATTTTATTGATGGCATCAATAGATCTTCGACTAATTTCAATCCCCCTTTGATGTACCATGAAACCAAGAAACTGCCCTGCCGATACACC
The DNA here is from genome assembly GCF_000003195.3 of Sorghum bicolor. Classification (NCBI taxonomy): domain Eukaryota; kingdom Viridiplantae; phylum Streptophyta; class Magnoliopsida; order Poales; family Poaceae; genus Sorghum; species Sorghum bicolor. The sequence goes on from NC_012878.2 coordinate 44,617,437, forward strand.
AAATGCACACTTATTGGGATTCATCTTCAACCCGTGCTTCCTTGTGCACTCTAACACCTTCTGTAAGTCGGCAAGATGTTTCGAGAAATCCCCAGACTTAACCACCACATCATCAATATAGATCTCCACCAGCTTGCCGATGAACTCATGAAATATAAAATTCATGGCTCTTTGATAAGTAGCACCAGCATTCTTCAACCCAAAGGTTATGACTATCCATTCAAACAACCCAACATGACCAGGACACCTAAATGCGGTTTTTGGAATATCTTCCTCTGCCATGAATATTTGATTGTACCCTGCATTGCCGTCCATAAAGCTGATAACTCGATGACCAGCCGCGGCGTCAACCAACAGATCGGCAACAGGCATTGGGTATCCATCCATCGGTGTAGCTTTATTGAGATTCCTGAAATCAATGCATACCCGAAGCTTCCCGTTTTTCTTGTAAACCGGAACGACATTGGAAATCCATTCGGCATACCGACACTGCCGAATAAACTTAGCTTCAATAAGCTTAGTGATTTCAGCCTTAATATCAGGTAGAATATTAGGATTACATCGACGAGCTGGCTGCTGATGTGGCCGAAATCCAGACTTGATGGGTAACCGATGTTCAACAATTGATCGGTCTAAACCAGGCATCTCGGTATAATCCCAAGCAAAGCAGTCTTTATATTCCTTTAACAAATTGATTAATCGCTGCTTACACTCAGGATTTAACTTAGCACTAATAAAAGTAGGCCTGGGTTTATCACCATTACCTATATCTACTTCTACCAAATCATCGGCCGATGTGAATCCCTGGCCTAATTTTCCATCATCGGCGAACCTATCCATTAAAAACCATCGTCAGAACCGACTGCTTGGATCGGTCGAATTTCGTAATCAGCAACTTTGAGAAAATCTTTCTCCCAAACTTCTCCTGAAATGCACTTGGTCCTCTCATAGGTATCCGCCTCTGCCGATGCGATGACATAAGAAGAATCCCCCGGGACAATCTCAATCTTGTCGCCTACCCATTGAACCAAGCATTGGTGCATGGTAGACGGGATGCAACAATTGGCATGAATCCAATCTCTTCCCAACAATAAGTTATAAGCACCCTTTCCACTGATTACGAAGAAAGTTGTCGGCAAGGTTTTGCTGCCGATGGTCAACTCCACACATATTGCCCCTTTGACTGGAGACACGTTTCCTTCAAAATCCTTGAGCATCATATCGGTCTTGGTCAAGTCCTGATCTCCCTTTCCAAGCTTCCGATATACTACATATGGCATAATATTAATAGCAGCTCCACCATCAACTAGGATCTTGGTCATTGGCTGCCCATCAACCCTTCCTTTGACAAACAGAGCTTTGAGATGCTGTCTCTCGTCATCGGCAGGTTTCTCAAAGATAGCCGTCATCGGATCCAGAGCCAGCTGAGCTATCTGATCGGAAAATTCCAGCTCATCATCACTGGATGGCGCAAGAAACTCCATCGGTAACATAAAGACCATGTTAACTCCTGCCGATGGACCTCCCTTCTTAGGATCTGACTGCTGCTGATCCCCAGACTGACCAGAACTTTCGCCCTTGTTTAGCTCCTCCTGCCTTTCACGCTGCAATCTCCTTTTCTGTGTCTTGGTCAACCCTTCAGGACACCATGGAGGGAGTGGCTTTTGCCTTGCTGCCGGGCGTTGGTTCTCCTTTGACTCCATACGATACGTGTTAGCATCCCTGCAAAATATAAACTCATCGGGAATTCGTGCATTAGCCATCTCTTCGAGCTCTTCCTGGTTCCTGGGAAAATATTGGACACGATCACCAAGCCTATCGTGCACGTTAAGCCTGCCCCTCAGCCAATCATGAACCGATGTTCTTCCTCTGATCGGCCCATCAAATCGCCGATTGTCCTCAGGATAACGCCGATCAGCCCTGTCGTACCGATCATAACCATTGCACTCAGGGCAGTCTCTGACAGTAGGAAGCTTAATATTTTCCTCCCAACAATGGATGAAGAACGGGCAGTTCCAATGATCTCTATGCCGATTCCACTCCTGTCGGCGTCTTTCTTCCTCCCATCGATAATCTTCTTGCTGGCGCCGATACCGATCTTCCCGTTGCTGCCAGTTCTCTCGAGGTTTTCTATGAGTTATAACGATACCAGACCGAGGGGGTCTATCCGAACTGGTTCGTGTTTGGACTAAACCCTTACTTTTTGCATCGGCAGTAGTAACTTGATGTTGAGGATCTACCGATGCACTTTTCTCGGCTATTTCCGATGTTAAGACCTTGGCCTTCCCCTTGGCATCCAACATGTTTGTCGGGAAAGGATGTTGGTCTATCTTCATCGGCTTCTGGGTTTTGGAACTGTCAAACTTAATCCTCCCAGACTCTATTGCCGATTGCAGCTGCTGTCTGAAAACTTTGCATTCATTAGTGTCATGAGAAGTTGCATTGTGCCACTTGCAATATTTCATCCTCTTTAACTCCTCAGCCGATGGGATTACGTGATTAGGAGATAGCTTGATCTGACCTTCCTGAAGCAGAAAGTCAAATATCCTATCGGCCTTAGCGGTGTCAAAAGCGAACTTTTCTGGTTCCTTCTGCCCAAAAGGGCAAGACATCGGCTTCTTGTTTTTCACCCACTCTGCCAAGCCGATGACTGGTTCCTCATCAGAATCGGAGCTCGTTGCTTCATCAACAAATGATACTCTCTTGTTCCATGCTTTTTTGGGCTCAAAAGGTTTGACGTCTTGATCAGAAATCCTCTGCACCAAATGACTTAAGCTTTCAAATTCCTGAGAAGCATACTTATCCCTAATATGTGGCAATAAACCCTGGAAAGCCAAATCGGCTAGCTGCCGATCATCTAGAATCAGACTGTAGCATTTATTCTTAACTTCCCGTATCCTCTGCACGAAACCTTCAACCGATTCATCATTGCGCTGTCTCAACTTGACCAAGTCGGTGATCTTCTTCTCATGAACCCTGGAGAAGAAATATTTGTGGAATTGCTTCTCCAGATCGGCCCAAGTAATCACTGAGTTGGGAGGTAATGATATGAACCAGGTAAAGGCCGGTCCAGATAATGATGATGAAAATAGCCGAACCCTCAATTCGTCCCTGTTACCAGCTTCTCCGCATTGAATGATGAACCTGTTGACATGCTCCATGGTTGACGTGTCATCCTGCCCGGAAAATTTGGTAAAGTCTGGTACCTTGTACCGATGTGGCAGCGGGATCAAATCATATGCGGGAGGATACGGTGTCCGATAAGAGTAAGTATTGACTTTGGGTTTTATCCCAAATTGATTCCTCATTACTTCAGCGATCTTATCGGCCCAATACGCATCGGCATCCTGCCGATGAGGCGGCTGCGGGTCTAGCACCTGGTGGCGAGCCTCCACGTGTCTGTTTGGGGCATGATCTGCACGGAACATTGGGTCGATCATCTGGCCCCCAATTTGCGGACCACCAAACTGCTGTCCACCGACTTGCTACCCCCCGAGTTGCTGCCCAATATTCATTGGCTGGCTAGAAATCCCTTGACTTGGGAATCCGGGATAGACCTGTCCTTGCTGGAACCCTGTAGCCTGGTAACTCTATTGGGGCGATTGTGGAAAAACTTGCTGTCCAAGCCATCCATTATTAGCGTTCATCGGCATAGGCGCTGCCGATGATTGGTAGTTAGGTACCATCACTGAATTGACATATCCTGACTGGGCCATAGACCTCTGTTGCATCAGCATTGAATCTACCGATACATTAGGCTTCTGGAACATTGAATCTTGAGGATTCCCAGGGTGAGGTCTTACAACAGTAGTTGTCGTGTACCGGGGACTCTGGTTCAACGGTGCATTGGGAAGCGTCGATGTCATAGGAGTCTTGCCCCTCACGTCGTTTATCTGCGATGTACCTGGCGTCAATTCTGGAGGCATACCATAACCCCACCAGTTAGGAGGAAGAGCCAACCCTGACATTGCCGATGCCAACATAACTGTAGTCAGCATATTCTGCCCCCCTGAAGTCTGCGGGTTAGTTGTCATCGGCACAGATGGTGCACCAGTAGCTCCCGATGTATTTGGAGGGACGACAGATTGTGCACTTGCAGCCGTCAAAGCAGCCGATGGAGCCGTGACCTCTGGTGCCATTGGCTGATGATGAGAGGGGCCCACATAATCTGGTGGGATTTGTCCTTCCTTGAAAGTTCTTGCCACGGCATTAAAAACCGTATTAGACAGTACACCAGCTTGGTTGATCAAAGCCCGGTTGATAGCACTGTCAACCATATCTTGAAGCTTGCCCGGATTGGCTTCGAAAGTAACCTGCCGTGGTGTCGGCAGTGCATCTTTCTGGATCACCTCGCCGCTCCTGTTTATGCTGAAAGACCTCAGGCATTGCAGCTTGAACTCTTCCATGGCTTGGGCAATAGCTTGCTTCTGCTCATCCTTGAGATTGGCTTCCGTCACGGGGATGACGTTTTCTTGATCAAAGTCAGAGATCGACATGTTGATCTTGATCTTGAATCTTGTCCCACTGGGCGTGCCAAAAGATGTGTTGATGCAAAAGCTGATCTGCAAACACAAAGGGCTAATACCCGATTCAAACGTTAAGGCGTGCCAGCCGATTTGACCTTACTATCGGCAAAGGTGGTAACTCGAATACTTTGGTCCTGACAACAGCGATGTGCCCGGATGTCACTGCCAAGAGGTACTCACGCGGAACTCGAGAATGCGCCGAGCTTAAGTCGACGAATTCCTAAGAACTCGTAATAAAAAGGAAAAAAGTATGACGAAATCGTCGAAAAGTAGATGCTGGAATATGAGTAAAAACTTATGTTTGATTGATTGATAGATAGATGTCTCATTACAAAGCCCTAGGGTCTATACTTATACCCTGCTCAAAGAGCTACAACCAGACACGACTAGAATTCGAATTCCAAATTTAAACAGAGTTCGTGTACAAAACGATCTAAATAACTAAGGAAAACGTAAAACTATCCTCACGTGACAAACTAGGACATCCCCATAAGCCGATCGGCAACTTCCAGGTTCTCCCTCTGTATCATCGGCAGACTCCTCTTCATAGCCATCGGCACAAATACATCATCACCTATGGACTTGGTCACGTTCAACCATCCTTCCATCGGCAACCATCTTCATCGGCAACTCATCCTGTAGATCAAGCACTACCGTCTTATCTTGCCGACCTACACTTTACCAATCATGGACACGTGCCCAAAAACGGTGTCAACAGGTCTGCTCTAGAGCTGTCATAGGCTGTGCTGGCTACTCGAGTCCGGCTGACGAAGCAGGCACGGGCTCGGTCGCGGTAGCTGTCGTCTCTGGAACGGTGGAAGACGGTGCAAGCTGCTCAGACGACGCTACAGACGACGACAGAAGCTCTGTAGGGGTAACTGGCGCCGTAAAGACTGCAGGAGCCTACAGAGGAGGAGGCATAGGGTCACCAGTCAGAGCACTGTAGGTGAAGCTGAGGTGCGGATCTCTCTGCGAGTCCCACACAAGCTGTGACGCTGACGCTGACTGAGGAGTGAAGCCTGAGCGGAGAGGAGTAAACTGAGGTACCTGCTCAAAGCCTGAAGAGATAGCACCCTGAGAGACCTGGTGCTGTGGCGTTGAAAACGGCTGACTCTGAGCAGGTAGCTGGAGAGGCTGCTGTGACTGGCTCTGAGTCTGGGGTGCAGGAGTAGGTGGCCTGACAGTCGAGGTGCCTAGGTGCTGAATCTGCGGTAGCTAGATCTCGGAGGCGGCCATGAGAGCGGCCATCATCGCTGTCTGCTGGGCCTGGAAAGCAAGCTGCTGCTCCTGAAAGTTGAGAAGCTGATGCTGGAGCTCATCCTGCCTGGCCTGCATGGCTGCATTGATGGCAGCCTGATCCCTGTCTCGCCTCGCCTGCTCCTCAGCTGCACGGCGCTGATCTGCCCTCATCCCCTCTAAGATAGCAAGCAAGGCGGGATCTGAAGCACTCGAAGAACCGCCTGCCTCGTGGTCGTGTGCTCTGGGAGGGAGATCTGTCACTGGCGGCTGATAGTCATCATCCGAACTGTCTGAGGCGAAGTCAAACTCTCCCTCTGCCTCTGCATCTGCGAAAGCCCCAATGGCTATATCCTGCTGATCCTCTGTCTCTGGAACTGCTGCTGTACTGCGGGTGCCCCTAGGAGAAGGTGGGGGCACCGGTCCGCGTGGTGCACGAGGAGGAGGAGCAGCTCGGAGGTCGTGGTGCGCTCTCAACATCTGCCTAGGGTCGTAGTGGGGGAAGACGGTGTCTGACTCTGTCAACTCCCTCTGCAAGTGAGCTGGCAGGGGCAGTGGCCTAGCACGAAGTATAAGCAAGGTGATCCAATGTGCGTAGGGCAACTGACGCCGGCCCCTGAAGCTCTCTGAGATGGTGTCCTCTATCTCCGAGACGATCAAATCCCATAGGTCAAACTGCGTCTGTGTGATGAGGTGAGCAACGAGCCACTGCTGAATACGAGTTAATCCATCTCTATAGCCTGTCCTGGGGAGAAGAGTCTTCCTCAACACAAAGTCGAGGATCCTAGCTGGGCGTGTCAAATTTCCCACTGTCCGACTGGAGCCCTCCCCAAAAGGTGGACGGAAACAGGGAGCCACGAAGTCAACCGGTGGTATCTCACCACCGTGAGGACGACGAGGGGGCTCGACGTTCCCGTAGCACAACCGGTGAATCCTGGTGGGAGAGGCTCGCAGCCCAAGCACCTCTCTGGCCCTCTGAGCTGTAACTCTGTAGTCTGTGCCTGCCAGAGCGTAGTGTATGTAGCTGTGGTCTGGAGACACACATACTGACGTGTAAAACTCTCTGACCCACTGCTCACAATAAGTACCAGGGAGTGCTAGCAGCTCTGGGAGTCCGTGGAGGTAGGTGAAATACTGACGAATGTCTGCTCCAACCACGTTCCCCAGCATCTCTAGGTCTATCACTATGTGCTCCCTGAACTGTGCCTGAGAGCGAACCAGTGCCTCGTGGATGTCCTCCTGGACGACAGTGTAGAACCTGGCACCGGCTCTGGGATCCCTGGCAGCTGGAAACAAGGTGGGAAACGAAACGAACCTCAGCTGCTGGATCTCTCTGGCTGACACAAGAGTGAGATCCCTGTGGATCCTGACTGACCTCGGTCAAGAAGCTGGAGTGCCTCTAGCTGGTGTAGCACGAGCAGTGGAGGTGGACTGACCCTGCGTACCAGTCCGAGGAGTGGCCAGGGTACGAGCGCGAGTCGACCTCCGGAGGGGCTGCTCCTGCTCCTGTGCTGGACCCTCTGCCTGGGTCTCTGTCTCAGTGTGTGGATCCTCCTGAGCCGGATCCCTAACCACGAGCCTAATCCTCTGTCCTCCAATCGTCACGGTGCCTGGAGGGGATCCGTGTAGGGCCTCTGCCTGAAGAACTGCACGCCGCTGCTGTGGCGTGAGATCATCCCCAATCCTCAAAGCACCAGAGCGTCCACCTCTCTCAGCTGCCTCGGCCGCTGCTGCAACTGCCTCTGCCACCTCTGCATCTCTGTCACTGGCCTTGCGCTTCTTGGTGGCCAGCTTCTTGCCTTTGCCTTTCTCTGCCGCTGAAAGGCGACGGGGAGGATCACCTCCACCATCACCACCTGAGGAACCTCCAGTGCCGGCTGCCGGACCGCTGACATTCTTGCATCTAGCCATTGCAAAGACTACCAACTGATCAAGCGTCCAACAAGCAACCGACTGACAATAGAGAACAACGCACTGTAGAGAGTAGACAAGATAGGGTTTATATAAGCAATCATATCGACTAGAGGTGAGACAACTCTATGGATCGCAAGATGAGATAAAGAATCGGGCGCGAACGGCTTACGATCCATGGACGAGACGCGTTCCGGATGAAATCTCTCGATCGACAACCACCGGAGTACGCAAAACTTCTCCTCAAGGTGCTGCAGCGAGAAAACAATCGAGATTGGAATCACAACCTAAATCGAATGCCTTTGACACATAAGATCAAACACCTTGGGGGCAAGAACTCGAGAAACTCACCCAATCCCTCAAATCCCCACGCGATTTGAATCTACGCAGATGGAGAAGGAAGGGAGAAGGAGACGGAGCGGATCTGGGCACCGGGGAGGACACCAAGGGCGCCCGGATCACGACCTTCGACGGCGGCGGCGATTTCCGGCGGGCTAGGGCACGGCGCTGGCGCGGCTGGAATCGCGAGGCAGAGAGGAAAACTGCCCGCGAGATACCCTGGGCACGGGTTATATCCGCCCACCGTGGGGTCACCGGACGCTCTTAATGTGGCACCGGACGCGTCCGGTGACCACCGGACTCATGCGCAGAGAGGTCTGCAAATCGGCATTGCACCGGACGATGGGCACCGGACGCTGGCTTTAGCGTCCGGTGCTTCAGGTCATCCCAGGTGAGCACCGGACGCAATGCACCGGACGCTGCAGGGACACTGTTCCTGCGTCCGGTGAGTGCTGTCTGGCACACTCACCGCACCGGACGCACAGAGGCAGCGTCCGGTGCATCGTCCGGTGCTCCTCTGAGCACTTTTTCAACTTAGCACCTCGTCCGATTTTGACCCAACCAAGTTGCATCTTCAATAACACACAAATAAACTCCAAATGGAACTGGTATGAGTGACTTCTCTCAAACCCTCAAATTTTCACAAATATTTAGCCATAGGCTTAGTAATTTTTATGAAAATAGTTTGAGAAAACACCAAGGAGCATCTTATGGCCATAAAGCTAGGGGTTAGAATCACAATGAGCTTTGAATGCTCCCCCTATCTATGGACGAACACAGCGGATGCTCAACGAATAACCGAAAAGAAAAGGTCAACTAACAAGCATGCATATGATATGAGTTTTAATGCAATACTTGAAAGTAAACCAATGCTTGTCAAGTTTGATCCAAGGTTAAGCTTTTTCACACACACAAGGGGGTTATCTTAACCATGTTAGACAAGCCCTACATGCAAGTTGTATTTTTAATTTTAGTATGCATGATATGCAAAGCAAAAGTTAGTTACAAGTTTCAACACACAACTTTTATCTTTTAGTGAAGTTGGATAGGTCAAGCACATTAAGTTCATTTCTCAACATACAAAACCTAGCTTCATCTAGGGGTTTTGTGAAGATATCCGCCAATTGATTTTCCGTTCCCACATTTTCTAGGGATATGTCACCTTTAGCAACGTGATCCCTAAGGAAGTGGTGGCGGATGTCAATATGTTTTGTGCGGGTGTGTTGAACCGGGTTATTTGCAAGTTTTACGGCACTTTCGTTGTCACACAACAAGAGTACTTTGTCTAGAACTACTTCATAATCTAGCAAAGTTTGTTTCATGTAGAGTATTTGTGCACAACAAGCACCGGCGGCAATGTATTCCGCCTCGGCCGTTGACAAGGCAACACTATTTTGTTTCTTTGACATCCAAGAGACAAGAGATCTACCTAGGAAGTGGCACCCTCCGGATGTGCTTTTTCTATCAATCCGGCACCCGGCATAATCCGAATCGGAATAGCCTACAAGTTGGAATCTTGCACCTTTGGGATACCACAAGCCTAGGCAAGGTGTGTATTTTAGATACCTAAGAATTCTCTTGACCGCAATCAAGTGAGATTCCATAGGCATTGCTTGATATCTTGCACACATACACACACTAAACATGATATCGGGCCTAGATGCGGTGAGGTAGAGTAGACTTCCTATCATGGAGCGATAGAGAGTCTTGTCAATAGGGTTACCTCCCTCATCCAAGTCGAGATGCCCGTTTGATGCCATGGGAGTCTTGATTGGCTTGCAATCCATCATCTTGAACCTCTTGAGAAGATCTTGAGTGTACTTCTCTTGAGAGATGAAGACCCCTTCTTTCATTTGCTTGACTTGAAATCCTAGGAAGAAGGATAGCTCGCCAATCATGGACATCTCAAACTCCTTGGACATCAAATCACCAAATTCCTTGCAAAAATCTTCATTAGTAGAGCCAAAAATAATATCATCAACATAAACTTGGCAAATGAAGATTTCCCCATTCATTTTCTTGGTGAAGAGTGTTGTGTCAACTTTCCCAATCTTGAAGCCCTTCTCAATGAGGAAGTCCCTGAGCCTCTCATACCAAGCTCTAGGAGCTTGCTTGAGACCATAGAGAGCCTTGGACAACCGGTAGACATGCTTGGGGTACCTAGGGTCTTCAAAACCGGGGGGTTGCTCAACATAGACAAGCTCATTAATATAACCATTTAAAAAGGCACTTTTCACATCCATTTGAAATAACTTGATATCATGACTAGATGCATATGCAAGTAGGATACGGATTGCTTCAAGTCTTGCCACCGGTGCAAAGGTTTCACCGAAGTCAAGACCTTCCACTTGTGAAAAGCCTTTTTCCACAAGTCTTGCCTTGTTGCGCACCACTTTGCCTTGATCATCCTTCTTGTTCCGGAAGACCCATTTTGTTCCAATCACTCCTGCATCTTTGGGTCGCTCTTCAAGTGTCCACACTTGGTTGCGAGAGAAGTTGTTCAACTCCTCTTGCATGGCCATGATCCAATCCACATCATGAAGTGCTTCTTCTATGGTCTTTGGTTCATCTTCAAGAGACACAAAAGCGTGATGTTCAATGAATAAAGCATGTCTAGAACGAGTAGTTACACCACGTGATGGACTCCCGATGATGAGATCTTGAGAGTGATCTTGGAGGAGATGTGATGTTCTTCTTGGCGCCATTTGAGGGGTTGGTTGGGAGCATCAACATCTTGTGCTTGTGCCACCGCTTGCTCATGAGTGACTTGGGTGTCTTCATGAGCATCTCTCACATCCTTGTCTTCATCTTGTGGTACATGTGAGGTGGATGGTGGCTCAATCACTTGCACATCATCATCATCTTCTTTGGGCTTGATGTCTTCCACGGGCATGTTCTTCATGGCATCCCTCAATGGTTCACCACCTACATCATCAAGATTATCACTTGCTCCTTGGGAGCCATTAGTTTCATCAAATTCAACATCAAATGTTTCTTCAACCATGTTTGTGGCATGGTTAAAGACCCTATATGCCTTGGACTTTGATGAATAGCCAACCAAGTAGCCAATGTCACATCTTCTTTGGAACTTTCCCAAGTGTTGGTGCTTCATGTAGATGTAGCATTTGCATCCAAACACTCTAAAGAATGAGACATCGGGCTTCTTCCCATTGAGCAACTCATATGGTGTCTTCTCTAGGAACTTGTGGGGAAAGAGCCGGTTTGAAGCATAGCATGCCGTGTTGATTGCCTCGGCCCAAATCTTCCCCGAAGTGTTATACTCATCTAGCATTGTTCTTGCCAAGGTGATCAATGTCCGGTTCTTTCTTTCTACAACCCCATTTTGTTGTGGTGTGTATGTTGAGGAGAACTCATGCTTGATTCCCACTTCATCACAATACTCTTCAATGTTGGTGTTGTCAAACTCTTTGCCATTGTCACTTCTAATTTTCTTGATCTTCACATCAAATTGATTTTAGGCATTCTTTGCAAACTTCTTGAATATTGATGCAACTTCGGCCTTGTCTTGCAAGAAGAATGTCCAAGTGTACCGGGAGAAATCATCAACTATGACCAAGCAATATTTGTTGCCTCCAAGACTAGCATATGTGGTTGGTCCAAATAGATCCATGTGAAGTAGCTCAAGCACTCTTGAAGTAGAGAGATAGGCTTTGGTTGGATGTGTATTTGCAACTTGTTTGCCCGCTTGACATGCACTACAAAGCTTGTCCTTTTCAAATGTCACGTCCTTCAAGCCTCTAATCAATTCTTTCTTCATCAACTTCTTGAGTGTACCCATTCCAACATGTGCTAACCTTCTATGCCACAACCACCTAAGTGAAGTCTTGGTGAATAAGCAAGTCTTGACATCAACTTCATCGGATGAGAAATCAACTACATATAAGTTGTTGTGCCGGAAGCCTTTGAATATCACTTCATTGTCATCTTCCTTGGTCACAATTACTTCCTTCTTCTTGAATAGGCATTCAAATCCAAGATCACAAAGTTGTCCAACCGAGAGCAAGTTGAAACTCAATGATTGCACATAGAGCACATTGGTGATGGAGTTGTCATTTGATATAGCAACCTTTCCTAATCCCTTGACCTTGCCTTTTGAATTGTCACCAAAAGTGATCTTCTCTTGGTTGTCAACATCTTCATCAAGAGAGGTGAACATCCGGGGATCTCCGGTCATATGTTGAGTGCAACCACTATCAATTACCCAATGTGATCCACCGGTCTTGTAGTTCACCTACACACAAGAGATCAAGCTTGAGATTTAGGGACCCACATTTGCTTAGGGCCCTTGACCTTCTCTACTAGTTGCTTTGGCTCCCAAATCTTCTTTGGCCTTTGCTTGTTGGGCGGCCCCATGAAGCTAACCTTGACCTTGCCACACTTGTCTTTTCTTACAATGTAGTGAGCATTGAAGGCAAATGGTCTTGCATGCTTGGGCAAGGGTGGTGGTAGTGGTGCCTTACACTCATGAGCAAAGTGACCTTCTTGACCACATTCAAAGCATCTCTTTGGCTTTGGCTTACTTGGATGATCATGAGTGGCTAGAGACTTGATGAGCTTTGTTTGATGAGCCTTGTAGCCAATCCCACTCTTGTCCATCTTCATGACGGTGTTCATGAAAAGCTCACTTTGAAGGTCCTTCCCCTTTGTGAACTTTGCTAACCCCATGGTTAGGTGTTCCTTCTCCTTCTTGAGCTTGTTGTTCTCTTGAGTTAGCTTCTTGATGATTGGGTCATTGTTGCTAGCTAACTCATCCAAGATGAATGTCTCATCCTCTCTTGCTTATCAAACATCAAACCAAGCTTGAGATATTGATTTTCTTCTTTGAGTAACTTGTTCTTATATGCAAGCTTCTTGTCTTGATCAAGTGACTCAATCACAATGGTCTTGTGCTTGGCTTGGTCTTGCAACTCTTTCTTGAGCATAACAATTTCATCCTTGAGCTTGATAGTGTCCTCATAACTCTCGGCCACTACCACTTTCTTGCCCTTGCAATTAACACATTTGCTTGTGCTCTCCACAAGTAAGTCATCACAAGATGTGGCTACATCAAGCTTAGCAACATTGTTAGTAGCAACATGTGTTTCAATTGCAAGTTCATAAGCAATCTCAAGGTTGTCATAGTTTGCTTTTAGAGTTGTTAGCTCTTCTTTCATTGCTCTATATCTGGTGATAAGCTCATCATGAACACTCTCAAGTTTATCATGTTTTTCTTTGAGCTCTTTTAGAGAGAGTTTGCGCTCCTTGAGCTTAGTGGTCATGATCTCATTTTGATCTCTAAGCTCATCACTAGACTTAAGCTTTGCTAGAAGTGTGTCATTTTCAAGTTTAAGCTTTTCATTTTCACTTCTAGTTTTTCTTATGACTTTTGTGTACTTGTTAAGCAATTTTACAAGTTCATCATAAGAAGGTGATTCATATTCACTATCACTTTCACTACTCTCATCCTCACTTTGTACCTTCCGGTCACCCTTAGCCATGAGGCATAGGTGTGTACAGGATGTAGATGGTGGTGAAGATGATGGTGATGGAGCATCGATGGCAATGGCGGCAACCTTCTCATCATCACTTTCATTGCCGGAGGAGTCACCACTTGAGCTCTCAATGTCGGTGAGCCAATCACCAACAATGTAGGCCTTGCCATTTTTCTTCTTGTAGTGCTCCTTTTTTTTGCCACCTTTCTTCTTGTATTGCTTCTTCTCATTCTTGTCATCATCACTTGAGTCATCTTGTTCTTTGTTCTTCTTCTTGTATTTGTCCTTCTTGGGCTTTGGACATTGGTGAGCAAGATGACCAAGTTCACCACAATTGTAGCAATCCATCTCGGAGATGGGCTTTCTCTTGCTACTTGTGAAGAACTTCTTCTTGGAGTCAAAGTTGACTCCATTCTTGTTGAGCTTCTTCAACATCTTGGTGGTTCTTCTCACCATGAGGGCAATAGATGCATCATCATCACTTGAAGTTGATGACTCAACTTCAATCTTCTTAGCCTTGCCCTTGTGAGAAGCCTTGAGAGCCAAGTCCTTCTTCTCTTTCTTGGCCGATGAGGAGCCATCTTGGGGGTTCATGTGCATGTACATCTCATGAGCATTGATCTTTCCCAATATGGCGGTTGGTGTAGTGGTGGAAAGATCGCCTTGATGGAGCACCGTCACTATGTGCCCATATTTCTCAATGGGAAGCACACATAGCATCTTCCTTGCTACATCCGCCGCACTCATTTGAGTAAGCCCATGTCCATTAAGCTCCTCTACAATGACATTCAAGCGAGAATACATTTCATTAGCATTTTCTTTTGGAAGCATCTCAAATGTATTAAGCTTGTTCATCACTAGGTGATAGCGTTCCTCGTGTTCACTCTTTGATCCCTCATGAAGCGCACAAAGTTCCTTCCAAAGTTCATTGGCGGTTTTGTGGCTCCGAACACGGTTGAACACCTCTTTGCAAAGGCCTCTAAAGATGTGGTTTTTGGCCTTCGCATTCCATTTCTCGTTTTCTTGCTCTTGTGGAGTAAGAGCGGTGGCTCTTTCCGGAGGGGCAAACCCTTCGGTCGCGGCTTTTAGGCACTTTACATCGCATGCCTCAAGGTATGACTCCATCCGTATTTTCCAATACGGGAAGTCATCCCCATCGAACATGGGTGGCGGTCCATCCCCATTAGACATCTTTCTCTAGGCGGTGAAGCCTAAATAATGAGCACTAGGCTCCGATACCAATTGAAAGGATCAAGATGCCCAAGAGGGGGGGTGAATTGGGCTTCTCTAAAAATTTAAGCAACCTATAAGCTCTAATTCAACCCCTTGTGCCTAGTGTGACTTAGAGAGCTAACGGATAAAAAGTTTTGCAACCTAGTTCCAATCCTATTCTAGCATGGCAATTCTAAGAATGTAAAAACACAAAGTAAATGCTAGAAAGTAAAGGAGTAGTGGAAGAAAGTGCTCGGCGATGTTTTGCCGAGGTATCGGAGAGTCGCCACTCTCCACTAGTCCTCGTTGGAGCACCCGCGCAAGGGTCTTGCTCCCCCTTGGTCCGTGCAAGGACCAAGTGCTCTCTACGGGCTGATTCTTCGACACTCCGTCGCGGTGAATCACCCAAAACCGCTCACAAGCTTGACACGAGCCACCCACAAGAACTCCGGGCGGTCTTCGTGCCTCCAATCACCACCGAACCGTCTAGGTGATGGCGATCACCAAGAGTAACAAGCAAAGAACCCTCACTTGACCCAAACAAGGCTCTAGAGAGTGGTGGATGCACACTTGACTCTTGGAACTCACTAGAGAAGGATTCTCTCAAGAAATCACTCAAATCTCAATCCTCTCTAGGCTCTTGCAACTCTCTTGCTCCACAACAAGTTTCTCTGATGTTCAAATGGGCAAGAGACTTCTCATGGACGAGGTGGAGGAGTATAAATACTATCCACCAAGTTCAAAGGTCGGCCAACCGTTTTCCACTGAAAACGGGGTCACCGGACGCATATTATGTTGCACCGGACGCACTGCTCCGAGCGTCCGGTGTTACATAACGGCTAACTGTACTTCTCTCTGTCAGGTCACCGGACGCTAACTCCCAGCGTCCGGTGCACCGTCCGGTGCTCGGGGGAACTTTACAAGCTCCCTGCGCAAGGGACCGGACGCTACCCGGTGCGTCCGGTGCTAGCGTCCGGTGCTCAGGGAAACATTACATGCTCCCTAGGTATGGGACCGGACGCTACCCGGTGCGTCCGGTGCTAGCGTCCGGTGCCTAACCCTAAGCACGGCACTGTTCTAACGGCCAAGGACCTCACCGGACGCACTCACAGAGCGTCCGGTGCCCCTTTGGGCACCCAAACTTCGTCGAAACGCGATCGCTCCAAAACGAAGTTGGTTCCTCTCGATCTAAGGACTATCTCTGAGCTGCCTAGTGCTAGGTTTACCAAGTGTGCACCACACCTAAACCTAAAGCCTTGCCTAAGTCAAGCTACTAGATCAAAGCCCCTCTTAATAGTACGGTCAAAGGAAAACAAAGTCCTAAACTACTCTAAGTGTCCTTCTTCACCATATGGCACTTAGACCTAGTCTAGTCTTGACGATGTCTATCCATCCTTTGAAAACCGAAACGATTTTCACTATTAAGTAGGCATGTACGTCCCTGTCCATCGAGTACCTATATACCATGACCTTACCTATGACTTTGCCTCTGCAAAACACACGTTAGTCGTAGTAATCAATAATGTCATTAATCACCGAAATCACTAGGGGCCTAGATGCTCTTTCACACTAATATGAGTAGATAATGAAGTATTTGATGATCCTAATACATAAGCTAGATGTACATGAAGTAGAGAAGGTCACAGGACAAACGCATACCATCGCCTTTAGGAGCAGAGGAGCTGGAGTTCGCCATGAGTAGTCGGCATCAACAGTGGGTGAAGCGCTGGCGAAGTTGAAGGAGAGGGCGCCGGCTCATAGCGCTCTGGTGGTGGAGCTTCCTGTCACTGCCTGTGACCCTCTAGATCGGATTAGGGTAGAGATGTGGGAGGGAGTGTTGGCGGCGGCCAACCTTGTGGTGTGTGCCCTGGATCCCCTCCTTTTTTTATACCACAGGGTGACAAGGCCCACTAGCCAATGAACAACTAGTGCTCCCTGATCAGAAGCGGATCGATCTACATGGCCGTTGGATCATGCAGTAGTGAGAGATCAACTCTAACAGCGGCTACTCCCCGGGGTGGAGCCCTCCCCCAGACCCCAACTTGCCGCCGCCCTTTTACAGCATCGTCAGCGCCGTGATCATCGCCCGCCAACGACGACGCGACGCGATACACCTACGAACCCTCCGCGTCGCCATGGAAAGCTACTGTGGTCTCCACGGTGTTTCCTTGATGGTGGACCAGTGGGTCTCGTACTCTCGTACGCCGTGCAGCAGGGCGCCACCGAGGAGCGACGTGGAGCGTCTCGTTGCCTACTACCCGCGCCTCGCGGACCTGACGATCGAGGCCTGTCGCACAGTGAGCCTGCCTTCGTAGGCTGGCCCTCCTCTGTTGCAACAACCTAATGGCTGTCGCCATCGACTCGTCAGAGCTGCTGGCTTCTCTTTCCTCGCAGGCGAGGAGGGTAGATTGATCAGTCAAATGTTCGCCGAGCTCAAGGCCTTCTTTACTTTCTACTAACAAACAAAATCTTTTCAAGTTTCCTCGTTACAATTAAATCTTTAGATGCATACATAAAGTATTAAATATAGACAAAAATAAAAACTAATTGCACAGTTTATCTATAATTTGCGACACAAATCTTTTGATCCTAATTAATCTATAATTAGACAATATTTATCAAATACAAACGAAAATGCTACAACGTCTCGGCAACAACTAAGGCCTTGTTTAGATGCCAAAACTTTTTGAAGTTTGACACTATAGCACTTTACTTTGTATTTGACAATTATTATCCAACCATAGACTAACTAGGCTCCAAAGATTCGTCCTACAAATTAGAGGCAAACTGTGTAATTAGGCCCTGTTTAGATTTGAAATTTTGGTCAAAGTGGTAAAATTTTTTGTGGTCAGAACTTTAGCTTAGAAGTCTCACGCACGAGAAAAATTTTAGGTTTTTAGTTTGGCAAATTTTTTTCTGACACAACTTGAGTTGTATGTAGTTGCAGTTGTCATTTGTGGGTTTTCATGGGAGTATGTGCACAGTAGCAGGCCCTGCAGCCCAAAATTTTGGCCCCAAAATTTTTTGGCCCCGTTTAGTTCCTAGGCCTCAATTCCACAAAATATTTTCTCTTTGGGCTAAAAAATTTCAAATCTAAACAGACCTTTAGTTAATTTTTTATCTATATTTAATGTTTTATTCATGCGTCCAAAGATTCGATGTGATATGAAATCTTATAAACTTTTGGAATTTTAGGTGCATTTAAACAAGACTTCAACGAGACCCAGATTTCATTTCCTACCTTTCCTACCCTGCCATATATATATTACGTGAATATCATACAAAAATCATAGAACATCACATATATACTACAAGAACATCGAAAAAAACATTACAGAACATGACATTATATACCACGTAAACATTGCAAAAGAGCATCATACAACATCACATCTCATGAAATATAGAAAAATAAAAAGTTAAACATGAAAAAATAAATTAAGTAAGGTAAAGTAGAAAAATAAAAATCTATAAAAAACATAAAGAAAAAAATACAATATAAAACCAATTAAATAAAATAAAAATAAAACAAACAAAATAATTATTAATGACAGTAAAGTAAAAAGCGTGACGGATTAGCGTCCAAAGCAGGCGTCCGTGCTAAAAAATGGCACTCCGCACATGCGCCCGCGCTGAAAAATAGTGGTTTGTCCACGGCCCGTCCACGCTCCGCTCTTTTATGGTTTATGTGGGTTTTATTATTCTTTTCAGTTTTATATTTTGTATTTCTTATAGTTTTCTCTTTCCTTTCCTTTTCTTATTATTTTTAATTTTCTTTCTTCAATTTGTCTTTTATTTCTCGTTTCATATTATTATTATTATTATTATTATTATTATTATTATTATTATTATTATTATTATTATTATTATTATTATTATTATTATTATTATTATTATTATTATTATTATTATTATTATTATTATTGAACTCTAGAGCTCTTTTCAGCTAGAAAGTGGTATCTCTTTATTGAACTCTAGCCCTCTTATATAGGGTAAGGTTACATGTATTTTTGTATATATTCCTGCCCTCTGTGAGTTAAGACATATTCTCAATATTCCATGTTTACAACAGATTGTCCCTTAAGAGTACCTAAGACTTTCTCTCGCATAAACCGTCTATGTTCATGGGCCTTAGTCATCAGGTGGCAGTGCCCCATTCCTTGTAGTCGAAGTCCTCTTAGAAGGTTGTCATGTTCGTCGAGGGAGTCAGTGCGCATGGCCTTCGGAACCTCTAGCGAAGTCCCCACGCATGGCCGACCCTCGAAATCATGAATGAGCCTTCGGCTGCCAGGTGCAACGCCCTTGTCTCGAGGCCTCCGTCGGAAGTTCAGGCTTCTTCATCATTGCTCTTCTCCATTGAGCCTCCAAGGTACTACCTTTTGCCTCGAGGGTCTGTCCACCGTCCTTGTGGCCGTGAAAGATTTCGGGGGATGCATATCAGTGTTACTCAGAAAACATCAAGTTCAAGCCTTGGCTCCCCAACAATGTTGTTTTTTATACATTTGATATTGCACATCCAAAATATTTAAATGATTTACTTTGTATTTGGGTTAGACAAGGAGAAAAAAAAATAAATTAAATATGTTGATGCACTACACCACAACCTCTAAATAGTGATGGACAATCCGTTGCTGAAAGGGGTATACAACAATGTACAATCCGTTGCTAAAGGCTATAGCGACGGACCGCCGTCGTTGCTATTGAAGCCGTTGTTATATGTATACAGCGACGGACATCATATTTAGCAACGGACAGTTCGGCGGTCCAACTTTTAGCAACGGACAGTCCATTGTAATAAGAACTTTTAGCAACAGACAGTCCATCGAGCTTAATCAAATAGGTAAAAAAAATAAAAGCTGAACTGAAGGTATAGCTGATGATCAAACATTAGCCATACCTTATATCACATACATAGAAGTAATGACATTCAAAAGTGATCACATTATCCATACATTGATTCATGTATCAAACAAGTACATTATATATGTAATCTCACTTAACATCAAATTAGTCACTTAAAGTGACGAGTAAATAATTTGTCAGAAACTGTTGTGATGACAGTAACATGACAGTGACCCTGCCTATTGGAGTGCTGCGACTCTCTTGCTGATCTTGTCCTTCACCTGCTCCATCACATCAAAAAATCCCTAGCATGCTTTTAGCATCAAATCTAACATATCAAACATAGCACACAATTTAATAATAGTAATTTAAGGTGCTCCTAGTAGTTTTGGAGCTTTAGATAAGTCAAAATTAGACAGATAACCAAATCAACATATACCAGTTTACTAGTGACTTAATAGAAGCTAGGTAGATAACCAAAACAGGTTAGGAGTTACAAAATATTCAATGTCCATATATCTACATATTTATCTCATTTCTGTTCTTCATGCTAAACTTTCTATCTAAGATTACATCTTTGCTCAAGTGGATTTTGCTTTGCGCTATGAACAGACAGATTTTGAAACAAGGAGCAAGCAACAGTGCATATTAAAAGAAGCAAGCAACAGTTCTATTATCTAACTGAAGAAATCCGAGTAGCTAAAATACTAGCAACTACTGCGCTACTGAATGTATTGCAACTAGCAATTAACTATTGCACTACAAATCTGCAACTTGCAAACTTGGAAGCTTGACATGTGAAGCTATAATTGTACTGGCTGCCTATTGTCCTTATAACCAGCGAGGAAGAAATGAGATGAGGCATCAAACTTACACTGCCTATTGGACCTTATCACCAGGCCACTTTTCTTAAGCTGCTCTCTTCAGTCATATTGTTCCAAGACAATCAAAAACTGCAAGAGGCATGAAACTTTATTTAGAAACCATCCAAGCACAGTAGTAAGGTTGTAAGCATGATATAAACTGCTAGTCTGCTATGCTATTTACCAGAAAGAGACAATTCATTTACTAGAAAGAGACAATTCATGGCTTCACTACTAGAGTATCATAATAGTGTAGAATAATAACACTACAGATAAAAACAGCTCTCCATGGCATCAATTTCCTCTTCTAGCATTTTTAAAAGAACATGATAAATATATAGCAGCTCTCCACGGCACATGCATTCTCTAAAGCCATGCCACAAATTTAATTTACAGATTTTGCATCAAAACTATAGGAGCAGTGGTATAGTACTCTAAGTTCCAACAATGGCTTCAATCTGAGGTCAAGCTCAATTGTGTACTTGTTGAGATAACCATTCAGCCCATCTATTCCATGTACCTGGAAATTAAAGGATGTAACAATAGTTAGCACTGAGGCTTCAAACAGCTGTGCACCCAAACTGTTTGGTTTCTAACAGCAACGGGAGCAAATTACAGTAATGTACAAATTCTCTATCGAATTATAGTAGGGATAAACATTCTCCTATGAGAAAAATTATACAAGAAACAACTATAAATTTTAGTTCCTGATAATTTCATAACATGATGAACAATTGACACAGCAAGCAAATGCATTACATTTATATCACCAATCTCACTATCAATTTCTAATTTAATCAAGGAAAGAGAAAGTTGTACAAAAAGTAAGAACTTTTACTAAAATTTTGTCCTTTACTGCAGATCTACTACTCCAGATAGTTGGCATGGATCCGGCTCTCTACCATGGCGCCTGATCTGGCGTCCTCGTTGACCAGGCGAAGCCGTCAAGCTCCAGGCCATTGCATCTCAGATCCGAATAGAAATAGATAAAGTCAAGTTAGGGATTGAGTATTTTCACAACTTAGCTCATAAAATTCTTTTTCTTGGTTCCCAAAATTACATATTGTAACTAATATGTAATATGTCGAAACATAGTAAAAGTATTATTAAACTGAATTGAAAAGCATCATCTAATATGTCGTAAAATAAAATCTGCAATTATATAAAATAAGTCTAAAAATCTTAAAACTAGATTGTGAATCACAAGCCACATCCACTCCAAGTACAGAGGCAGGAATACAACTCTCAGGCATTTTGGTTCATAGTAATCAACCTTTGGAGCGGGCGACGTCTGGGCTTGCAGAGGTAGGCGCAGGCGAGGGCCTTGAGGAGGCGAGTTTGCCCGATGGGGGCGGCGTGTTGGACGCAGCCGAACAGGCGCCGGCCGGGGCGGCGTGCTGGACGATGGGGTGGAGCCGGGCGGGCGTCGGCCGGCGCGACGGGGTGGAGGCGGGCGTCGGCCGGGGCGGCGTGCTGGACGCAGCCAAACAGGCGCTGGCCGGGGTGGCGTGCTCGATGCAGAAGGGCGGGCGTCGGCCGGGACGACGGGGTGGAGGCGGGCGTCGGCCGGGGGCGACGTGGTGGATGGGGCGTCGGCAGGGGCGGTGGGGTGGATCCGGGCGTCGGGAGGCCGGTGTCGGGGTTTCGGTGGATCCGGGCGTCGGGCAGGCAGGGAGACACAGGGGCGGCGGGGTGGATGCAGGGCGCGGGGGCTTGAGTGGCCTTAGGGTTTAGGTCATCATGGGCCAAAATTTTCGCGGGACGGGCCGAAAACTTTCGCGCCACTGGATATTTTATTTCGCGACGGACGATCCGATTCAGTTGATGACATATAGCGACGGACGATCCAGTGTAAATTTAGAATAATTATAGCAACAGACCGTCCATTGAAGTATTGAAATTCAACAACGGATGCTCTGTGGGAATCCTTTAGCAACAGACCGTTCAATGCTAATATTTATCTTTAGCAACACACGTCTGATGCTATTTAAGTGTTGTGGTGTAGTGATGGGGCATAACGATTTATTGGATTATATAGCTCTTGAGAAATGGTAGTATATTTTTAAAAAATGTTGTAAATAAAGTCTTTTCTGAATATTTTTAAATTTTAATTTTCTATTTTACCTTAATTAATTATGTTTTATATTTAATTTCTTTCTATATATAATATCATATTCTGTGATGTTTTTTGTGATGTTCATATAGTATACATGTGATGTTCTACGATATTTTATGTGATATTCACATGTTACAACTGTGGTGTTCTATCATATTTTTTTTATGTTCACGTGGTATAGATGTGATGTTCTATGATGTTTTTTTTGATGTTCGTGTAGTATACATGTGATGTTCACATAGTATATAAGGATGTTACATGATGTATTTTGTGATGTTCATGTAGTATATATGTGTTGTTCTATTATGTTTCTTGTGATGTTCTATATTTTATTGAGTGATGTCACTTAGTACGCATGTGATGTTCAATAATATATTTTAGATTGTTTGAAAAGTGCTGATATGATATTCTTTTAAATTTTCTCTACTACGTATTTTATTTTATTTTTCATTATGCTTTGCTCTGGATTTCATTGTTCTTTTATTTATGTTATGTATTTATTTATTTATATTTATGTATGTTATAGTACTAATTTTATGAACATAAACAGAATATTCTTCTTACAAAGACGGAACATTAGTTTTTGAACCTAGAACATTGTCTCTGCTCAACAGAAGAAAATATTCTACCTTTATAAGAAAAATGTTCACTAAATTTTTATCTGAATATATCCATGTGGGATCTTGTTATGAAGAATTTATTGCAAAAAACTCAATGGTGTAGTCGAATTAAATTTCGATGTTTGGTTTAGCAGTTAAGACTTTTTTTAGTTTGTTGAAATAATATGCATGAGATGAGAGCTGACTTGGGTAAGACTGTCTCCAGCAGCATACCCGTAAGGTGACCCATACCCAAAATGGGTGATGCACAGTAGTTTAAGGGCAAAAACTCACTCTCCAACGGAGTAGCCAAACACAGTATGCATTTTGCGTTACCTCCGACGGGCAAGGCAAATATGGGTCTTCTTCTCTCCTCTTTGCATCTCCACGGCTAGAGCCCACCACCACCGGAGCCGCGTAGACCACCACCGGAGCCGCCTAGCCATGGCGGCCGCGCGGCTGCTCCGCCTCGCCGCCCTAGATCCACAATGCGCCGCCACCCGCACCCACCCCTACTCGCCGGTCCGCGCCCGCCCGTGCTCACCGGTCCGCGCCCGCCCGTTGCTCGCCAGTCCGCGCTGCCGAGGCTGGCTTAGATCTCGCCGGTCTGTGCCCCGAGGTTGGCCTGGACTCGCCGAGATGGAGAGAGCAGAGGGGTCCGGAGCGTGCGGCGGTGGTGGTGGAGCAGAGGCAGCCCGGAGTCGGAGTTAGAGCAGAAGGAGAGAAGGAGACGCGTCGGCATCTTCAAGCGTGTGTGTGCGGGCAGGGCCGAAGCTCGGCGTGAGATGGAAGGCTCGGCGCTCGATGCTCCCCTGCTCGGTGCTCGGTAGGGAGAGAGGAAGCAGCGTTGTTTGGGGCAGCTGCTCGTGCTCGGTTGGAGAAGCTAAGATTTGGGTCCTTGACCCTTTCACTGTAGGTTACCTATTCTATGGAATGGGTCTCATATTTGGGTTGTATTTGTTGGAGATAGTCTAAGGTGGGCCAGAAGGATGTGACCCGTAGCCTTGTTTGCGCTGCAACAGAACTTGTGCTCCCAAAATACCGGGGAAAATAAGCGGGAAAACTGCCGGACCATGATTCTGGTCCGATTGGGCAGATTATAGCAGCCCTCACGTTAAAGGGGTAAATCGAGCTAAGTCGAAAGTTAAAGGAGGTAAGTTAGGCTACAAAATATTATGATATTTAAAACTTTTTACCAACGTTAGAGGGTTGAATCAGACTAAGTTGAATTTTCTAATATTAAACTATATTTTTAGATTTATTAATTGTATTGTTTTTCACATAAAAATATGCTTTGATATTTTTATAACTTTTTAATAAAATTTTTGATATCTTTTAAAAAAAATCTAGTCCGATTTACCTCTTGGACTTTCAACTTAGTTCGATTTACCTCCTCTAATATATGGCGCCACATCAACAAAACCACTACCAAAACCGCTCAAGGTGCAAAAGTGAATGGTTTTTAAAAGTTGAGAAGGTTAAAAAGCTAAGGGATGAAAATCGGACGACCACAACAGTTGAGTCAATAAACTGGACTTTTTCCTAAGAAATAATGACCCAGCTGCAGATGTAGCCTGGATACAATTAACGGGCCGAGGCCCATTATGATGTTTAATCAATTTGGTAGGCAAAGGGTTTAAGACATTCTATTTGAGAAACAAATAAAAAAATGCAATGAAGTTCATAAAACAATAATAACTTTAGAACAGTACAAGTACTATCATAAGAAGTTGAATATCACAAATAGAAAATATCAAGAATCAGAAAAAAATGGTTAATATGCTTTTGTAGTCATATGAGACCATCTAACAACTCTTCTGTGATTGTTATCGTGCTAACGTTCTTTAGCATGTTTGTCGAAAAAGTTGTTCTGACAGGGGTGGAAGGTCTAGCACAGGACCGCTCAATCTTCAATGGCAAAGGCTTTAACCTTGAAATTGTGGCCTTCGTCTGAGGGTGACGCGACTATTGAGGCCAGAGCTCCTAGGGTTTTGAGCTTGAAAGTGATATCTCTTTATTAGAATATGAGTCCCCTTATATAGGGTAAGGTTACATGTATTTTTGTATTTATTCCTGCCCTCCATCAGCTAGGGCATATTCACAAATATTCCATGTTTACAAGGTTCTCTCTTAAGAGCATCGAGGACTTTCTCTCGCATAAACCATCTATGGTCATGAGCCTTAGTCATCAAGCCCCTTGGGGACACTTAGGAGTCTTCTATCTTGGCGACAACGCCCCATTCCTTACAGTCAAAGTCCTCTCTGAAGGTTGTCGATGTTCGTCGAGGGATAGGTACACATGGCCTGAACCTCTAGCGAAGTCCTCGCGCATGGCTGACTATTGGTATCATGAATGAACCTTCAGCTGCCAGGTGTGATGCCCTTGTCTCGTGGCCTCCATCGGAAGTTCAGGCTTCTTCATCCTTGCTCTTCTCCGTTTGAGCCTCCAAGGCACTACCTTTGCCTCGAGGGTCTGTCCACCGTCCTTGTGGCCGTGAAATATTTGGGGGATGCATATCAATGTTACTTAGAGAAACATCAAGTTCAAGCCTTCGCTCCCCAACAATGTTGTTTCCTATACATTTGATATTGCACATCCAAAATATTTAAATGATTTACTTTGTATTTGGTTTAGACAAGGAGAGAAAAAACAATAAATTAAATATGTTGATGGGGCATAACGATTTATTGGATTCTGTAGCTCTTGAGAAATGGTAGTACTTTTTTTTTTACAAATGTTGTAAAAGAACTCTTCCCTAGAGCTTATTCAAGGGCTGCATCCTGCATTGGGCCTAAGAGATTTTAGATAAAAAAATGTTGTGAGCTACAAAGTATAGATTTTAAGTGAATTACTACTTTTGGTATAGACTATATTAACATCCAAGGTCATTTGAAAAATTCAGTTAAAATTTAAGATCTAATAACTTAAAAGGAATATTTGAAAGCACCTCTAAAATATACTCCCTCCACTAATTCCAAATTATAAGACATTTAGGTATTTTTAGATACATAGCAAAAATTATGAATACAAAAAAACATCTTATAGTTTGAACCGAGGGAGTATTAAATAGAAAAGTTATCAACTGCAAAGTTGAAGAATTTATTGAGCTCTTCAATTTTGATATAAATTTTGTATTCATACTACTTTATATGAAAAAGTTATGCTTCTTGTATAAGAGAAAGAGAGAATCCAAATAACAGGTGTGCTCTAATGCCAGGTTGGCAAACCATCCAAGAAACCACTTCGAAATGGTTAGAGAGTATTTTGCTTACTTTTAAAAATCAGGTGTGTACATTCTCCGGTATTGAAATTCCAAAGGGTCTGTCAAATTCAGCAACTAATTCAGGAGACGAATCGGACTTTACTATAAACAATATGCAGAGGTTTGATTTGCGGGTACCCCAAATTTACGCACGAATTGTAGTACATAATATTTTGTCTTTCAAAACACTTGATTAGGTCTCGTACGATTGGTACATGCACATTGTTCATGATCGAGTTGATATATATGGGCTGGTAACATTTGTACTACAGCGAGGTCGTGTTGTACTTGTACATTTCTTCCCTGATCGATTTCGTCTCCCTGCTACATTAATTTCTCGTTCCCCTTATGATGATTAACTGAACTAAAATTATTACTGCAGAAGCACACATATATATAGGAGTACTGGCTATTACTAGTAATATTGTGAAGCTTTGGTTATAGCACGCGCTTGCTTCAAGAAATTAAGCCGCTGGTGAATGGCACGCCAGTCTGCGGCAGCCAGTTTTCGCCTAGCACCATGCTTGTGACGGTGAAGTTGCCGGCGTCGGTGATGTCGCCGAGCACGTGGAAGCCCGGCCACGCCACCCGGCGGCTGGTGTCGGCGCCCGGCCCGCTGTTGTTGTACTCGGCGTAGTAGAGCGTGTCGAGCGCGAAGTCCCCCGACCATGGCATCCAGCCGGAGGGGTCGACGAGCCCGCCGACGTACGACTCCATGACCACCGTGCGCGAGAAGTTCTTCCATGGCCGGCCGAGGTAGCTGAGCGTGGCGAAGGCGGTGTTGGCGGCGAGCTCCGGCGCCGCCACGAGGGAGGAGCCCTGGATGGAGGTGCCCGTGTTCTGGTTGGGGTCGCTCCGGCCCTGCGCCGTCACCGTGTTGCACTGCCCCTGCATCGGCAGCCTGGAGTAGAAGGTGCAGCCCTGGAAGACGACGGCGGCGTTGCCGAACACGTAGTCCACGGTGCCGTAGACGTCGCAGCCGCGGTAGAACTGCCGGAGGGAGTGCGTGTACAGCGTGTCCTGGTACGCCTCGAAGCTGCAGCCGTAGTACGCCGACAGGTCCGCGCCGGAGCGGAACGCCACCGCCTGGTGCTTCGCCGGCCCCGCCGTGTTCCGGAACGTCATGTTCATCGCCACGAATCCTTGCCCCACCACGGCTGCATGCGCGCGTGTATCAGCAACCATGGAGAAGACGATCGATTAGGCTTTGTTTGGATGTAGTCGGATTTACATCAATCCGCATGTATTGAGGTGGATTGGTGTGGAACTTGAACTACATTCTATTCCAATCCACACCAACACACATGGATTGAAGTGAATTCGACAAATCCAAACAAAGCCTTAGTGATGAAGAGCACAGCAAGTTTCATGCATGGTGAAGAAAAAAAAATTAAAGAAGTTGGGGAGACAAACAGTAAAGGATAATATATCTTGCATGTGTGTGATCGTGCGCACGATTAATGATGTGACGAGACCACAATCCTCCTTGTGGAATGGGACCAAATAAAAGCGACGCGTTTTTTAGGTTTCAGACCCCCTATCTCATCCATATATATATGTGCGCCTAATGTCACACTTGGCTGGCACTCCAGTTTATATTGAAAGTGCAAGCTCACTGTGGCAAGTTTCAATTATGTATATTTTAATCAATTTTCAAATCGTAACAACGCAACAGGATGCATGGCATACCGAAGGTGGCCGATTGGAAGGTGGTCCAGCCGTCGACGACGCTCCGGTTGCCGGTGACCACGGTCTGGCCGATGCCGTCGCCGACCATCATGATGTACTTGTTGTGCTTGGCTCATCCATATATATATGTGCGCCTAATGTCACACTTGGCTGGCACTCCAGTTTATATTGAAAGTGCAAGCTCACTGTGGCAAGTTTCAATTATGTATATTTTAATCAATTTTCAAATCGTAACAACGCAACAGGATGCATGGCATACCGAAGGTGGCCGATTGGAAGGTGGTCCAGCCGTCGACGACGCTCCGGTTGCCGGTGACCACGGTCTGGCCGATGCCGTCGCCGACCATCATGATGTACTTGTTGTGCTTGGGCACCACCACGTTCTCCTCGTAGACGCCGGCAAGCACGTAGACCACGTAGTAGCCGGTGCTGCCGTTGAGGTTTTTCGGCGCGGCAGCCACGGCGTCCCCGATCGTGGTGAAGTTCCCGGCGCCGCTCTGGTCCACGGTGACCACGGTGTTCACCGCCACCGTACTCTCTGGCCCCTCCATCGCCATCCGCCGCACCATCTCGTCGTCGGTCACGTCGAACAGGCCCCTCCTCGCCGCCGCCGCCGCCGCCGGGGGCTTCTTGCTCTTGCCACCGTGGCCGTGGCCGTGGTGCGGCGGGCCATTGCTGCCGCCGCCCGACTTGTGCGGGTGCGCCGGCTTCGCCGTCGGCACCCACGCCCTGGTGAAGAGCGACAGCGAGAGGCTGTAGAGCTTGGTGCCGTTGGCGATGGGCGCGTCGAGGCCGCCGCGGTCGGACCACGACCCAGACGCGGCCTGCAGGCCGTCGAAGCACGTCTGCTGGTTGGTCAGGATCGCCGACAGCAGCGTGTGCACGTCGTCGGCCTGCGGGTCCAGGAGGGTGTCCGTGCTCTTGATCGTCGCGCCGGCGGCCGTCAGGAAGTCCACGTTCAGCTCCGCCATGAGCTGGCAGTCCCGCAGCGCGCCGATGGCGCTCGAGGAGAGGTGCCGGTGTCGCGCGAGGTACCGGTCCACGACGGCGGCGAACTTGCGCGCGCCCGCCAGGGACTCGGCCACCGAGAAGCGGCCGTACGTGTAGAGGTCCCCCTTGCCCCGCGGCGGGAGGACGGACCGGCAGAAGGTCGGGTCCGTCGTGGCGTTGCAAGCCGCCGACGGCGACACCGGCGTGGACGGCGTCTCGTCGGAGAGCGTAAGGCCTGAGAAGGAGAGCAGCAGGAGGGCCGAGAGAGCGGCGGCGGAGTGGAGTGCCATATTGGTAGCAATGCACGTCTAGTTAAGCTTCGTGCCGATGCTTTGCACTGCCCCTGAGTTTGTTTGAGGTGGTGAGGGGAAGGAGAAGAGGCGAGGCTGCGAATTTATAGGTGAAGATCAGAGGGATTCTTGGTAATTTTGTAGAGAAGAGGGGTTAAGAAACTGACAACGACTAGAGAGTCACTGAGTGAGTGAGGAGAGTGACGACTGAGAATTTTATTTTGCCTTTTTGCGTCTCGAAGAAGCGCGTGGAAGCACTCAGTCGATCGAGCTGGAGAGTATGCATGCATGGACGCACATGTTTGGAAGCCTACTATGGCATGCATCATTTTGGGGTTGGGATGGGTTGGGTTGGTTTGGTCGGATTCAAATGGGGATCTCTCTGTTGTTCTTTTGTACTTTCGTCAAAGTAAAGCGGCTGAGGTTGACCTCCTTTTGTAAGTCGCCCGTAAAATTTGGTCCAGGCCCTCTTGCTTCGTCTTAGGTGTACTGATCCCTCCATATATATATATATAAAACAAGTCGTTTTCAACAAGGTTTGAGTCAAACATTGGAAATATGAATGATGAATAACTTTTAAGTTATTGAGTTTGAAAATATGAAAACTATATGAATAGATTTATCTTAAAAAATATTTTCATAAAAATATATCTATACTTCTTTTTGATAAGTATTTTTATAAAAAACAAAAAGTCAAAGTTAGACTTTAAAGACCGTGTCATTGTCCAAAACGATTTGTTTTAAGGGTATAGAGAGAGTATATGTGTCATGCATAAACACTGGACAATTAACTAGGAAACATAGCTGCTACTTTATAGTAAGTTTCAATCAAAACATTAAAAAAAATCAAAACATTAATTATTCAACATAATTATATTTAGCTTCAAGATAAAGGCTAAATGTTGTCTTATGGTGCTAAATATATTACTCCCTCTATAAATGAATAAATAAATTCTAGTCATACTTTTGTTTTCTAGCTTGTCTACTTAATAAAGTTTAGTTGTTACATTACTTACGAGTTACGAGATATGATCTCCACTCGCACCAAGTGCTTTGGTTGTTGATTCTGACTAAAATAGTAATCATTATTGTAGATGTGATGTGTAGGCTATTGTTTATCTAAGCTTGTGCCTAATCCCATGATAAATATGGTAGCCCGAAGGGTCAACTCCCTCTAGGGTGAAAAAGTATTGCTGCTCTGAGGTAACTTAGTAAACCTAAACCTTGATTATCTAGTTCATCCAGAAAAACCTTAGGAAATCCCTATTTTACCAAAAAAAAACATTTTACCTTATTTGTCCTTGGACGTTCTTGATTCAATACTTTCCGTTTCCCATGAAAATCAATATTTGTAAAATAAACTTCCAAACGAATGCTACAATGCTTGCAGATTATTTCTATGTGTGTTATATGTGTTAATAAATACCAACAATTTTTAACTGAAAACCAAACATGGATGCAGGCCTACCTACCTAGCTCCGCATGTGGAATGTTTCTGCATACGTGTAAAACACCTTTCTTACACTTTCTTTGTCGCTTCGTGTAAAAGGGTTAACCCACATTTGGAACAACAAGGGTTATAAGCTAGCCATAGCCATTCTCATTTTATAAGGTGATACTAAACCCAACAATAACAACTCTTCATGTGCCACATGGTCCATATGGACCAACAACACAACCACTACATGCTTCTAATGGGCTAGGTGTTACAACATTAAAGATAAAAATATAGGGAAAATAATCATTTCATAAAATTATTCTCCTTCGGTGTTAGATAAAGATTATTTTAATGGTTGTGGTGTCGACAACAAAGATACATGCTTTCATAATAGTACTAAGCAATAACACTACTTAAAAAATGGTTAGAAGGTAGGCTTCCTGATTCCTGTATTTTTAGGAGCCATTTTTATAAATGGTCAAGTGGGTCTTAGTCAAATTTCTGCTTAAGGCCAATCTCAATGTTGTCTCATTAGAGTTCTATGGACATTAAATATGTTGATGTGGTACCGTATAAATAAAGAAAGACATGATAAGAGTTTCATTGGAGTTGAGAGAGTTTTATGAGGATGAAACTCTTCTGCACTGTTTCTAAAATATAGATATGTTAAAAACTGGATCATGAAATTCTCGTTGAGGATGGCCTAAGAGGCGGGCACTATACCCCAAGGAGACCCACCTTTATTAATCCCCTCTATTAATTGATTAACAGGCGCAAACTTCTTAAGACGTTGGGCACTGTAATTGGATATTAGCAGTGGTGGCACTCTAAGGCCATTCTCAATGGGAGTTTCATGACACAGTTTCCAACACATCAATATTTTGGAAACAGTGCATAGGAGTTTTATGGGGATGAAACTCTCTCTACTCCCATGAAACTCTTATCATCTCTCTCTTCATTAATATAGCGCCACATCAGCATATTTAATATGCATAAAACTCTAATGAAACCCCCATTGAGACTGGCCTAAGAACCCATCTCTAGAAATCAATTAATAGAGGTAGCACTCTTATTAGACCCGTGTCTAGAAATAGTTACATAAAAATAATTATTAAAGTTTCCATATTACGGGGGTATAAACCCTATACCCTTATAGCTAGGTTTTGCCGAAAGGATTGGCCTAGTAGAAGATGATTCATGGCTTGGTCGATCTGTTCGGAGTTCCACGTAAGGAAAGCGGACATGGAGATCAAGCAAGATCCTTGTCAGTTAGAATATAGATCGATATTCGACTATCTATGACAATTGAAACCGATTAGGATTAGTTTCCAGATTTATAACCTTGCCTCCCGTACTATATAAGGGTAGGCAGGGGACCCCGCTCATCTCATTACATCTCATATCATCAATACAATCATACGCAGGACGTAGGTATTACGCCCTCACGGTGACCGAACCTGGATAAAATCATTGTCTGTGTCTTGCGTCACCATATAGTTCGTAGCTTGCGTACCTGTCTACCAATAATCTACTATCTTGGACATACCCCTAGGTAGACTTCTGACCATATTTCGTTGACAGTGGCGTGCTAGGTAGGGGGTGCGTACAGCTTCCAGACGAAACAGATGGTCATCATCCCCGACTTTGCGGCCGTGGTGGACAGCCTCACGTTCACCGTCGGCCAGATCACCTGGACCATCGGCTCCAACAGCTTCACCGCCATGATCACAGAGGGGACACACAGATCCAATCTGCGTCGATCGCTCCTCCCTCAACATTGGCTACGGCTCCGACCATACTGGCTGCATCTCTGACTACTCCGGCAATGTCCCCGACCACGCCGGTGACGCCGATTTGCTTGGGTCCATCGACGAAGTCGGTCTCAAGCTCTCCGAAACATTGACTCTGGTAGATTCGATGCAAAATCAATCTACCGAACGGGCATAAGCTGATTGTAACAAATCTACTCAACCAACCCAGGCTATTCAACTTGAACGGCTAAACACAGATCTAATGATCACCGCCACTCTTGGATGATGGATTGTTCGAATCAAACCGGTTCTCACAGCCGATCACCCCTCAATGTTTTCGTATGGACTACAAATTTCGACTTCCACGTGCATGCGCTACATCCAGCAACTCCTCGTGGGTTCCGCGCTAGCAGATCAGGCTTCAAATCGGTGCACGTTGGATGTGTTCCGACCACGACACTTCGTCAATATAAAGTCAAATTATGAAGACGAACTTTATAGCAAAATATTAGATCTTAACATGATCTACAGTGTTTTAGTTGATAGTTTTTTTAGAGTCAAAATTTGGTTATAAGTTATCATATGAAATTTATAATTTATAATTTTTAAACAATTGATTGTCCATACCAAAGTTATAGTTCACAATCCAATCTACAGCTTTATATTTTGCAATGTTTTTCTTTGAAGTTTTTTGTAGTCCCAAATATATGTTTTACATTCTTAAATTTTGAAATTCAAAATTTAGAATTTCTAGACGACCTTAATTGTCGAATACCAACGTTTGTAGTGATCTACCAGATCTACATGTTTGTAGCTGATAAGCCTTTTTATTTGAAGTTGTTGAGAGTCTCAAATTTTTGTTTTATGTTCTCATATTTTTGATATTCCTATTTTCAAAATTTTCACACAATCTCAAATTTGCACTGAATTTGTAGATCTTGAAAAGATTTAAAACACTTTCATTTAGATCATTTGTGCCTAAAATATTCAATACAAGATTATGAAATGTTGATAAAAAAGATAACAACATCCCGTACATACTCACAAATGATGGGGTAGTGTATACTAGTAAAATGTTGTGTGAGGTGAAGCTCATGTGTTCAAATTCTAGAAAAACACATTTTTTTTCTGTTTAAATGGCCCATTTTAATAGAGACCATTTGATAGCTAGAGATGTTTTTTTTTGTAGAGATGGTTGGTTTGTCCATCTCTGAAAATGTGTCTTGTAGTAGTGCGCATTCGAGAGACCATGGTGCATATCAACAAATACTATATAAAAACACTGTTCTTAACAAAATTTATTAATCTTTCATGTATCTAGACATTATGTACACTTAGATGTATAATAAAAATTATATAAAAACGACCTATATACTTTAGAAGCCATGAAGTAGGTCTCAATGGCGGACGCGCGTGCGATGCCGCAACTTAGCACACTGCGGCGTCAAACCCCACCGAGCTGCCGCTGTGTTAGTCGATCTGCAACTAAACTAATAAAGCACTGCAGGTGCTGTGGGTGCAAGCCGGTTAGATCGTTAAAAGCGCACTTGCATATCGCACGGGGAAAGCTAGTTGGGTATGCCAGCTACTAGTGCGTATGGATGCAACGTCGCAATAATAACGTGCATGGGCCGATATGGCCGGGTGATGCATGGATCCGTGAATTGGGATCATCTCTCTACCATGGCCGATTTGACAGTTGCGGCACTAGTTGTCTGTGGTTGATATTACCAAGGTTGATTTGCCATCTCGGTTTCGTTTCGGCAATCGGCATGATGCACACGCATATAGGTGGAGCTAAGGCTTAGTCATGCATCACATGCATGCACTAAAATTGTGCACATAAAAGCCTTGTTTGGTACTGCTCCAAGAGCAGCTCCCGGAGTAGATTCTAGATAGGGCCAACCAAACATGCTGCTTTGCATGTGGAATTGTGGATTTCCCGCACGGACCGGCCTATTGTCCCGGTCGAAAACCACTTGTAGTTTCGGGTGGCGAGCCGGGACTAAGGGATCGGGACTAAAAGTTCCACCTTTAGTCCCGGCTCAACGGTCCGGAACTAAATGGGGACATTTAGTCCCGGTTGGTAATACCAACCGGGACTACAGGGGACGCCAGGCAGTGACGTGGCGCCACCCCTGGCCACCCTTTTTAGTCCCGGTTGGTATTACCAACCGGGACTAAAGGGTTTTTTTCTTTTTCTTTTTCTTTTTCTTTTTCCTTTTCATTTCTTTATTGATTTTGGTTTTCAATTGTATATGTTCTCCAATTTATTCGTATACGCCGCTATTATCCGTATACGTTGCACCTATACGAGAGCGTCATTATTGCACACAAATAAAAGTATGAAACTATATATATATATATATATATATATATATATATATATATATATATATATATATTATCCGTATAATATATATATCTATATATATTATATAGCTATACACATACGTACATACACATTACATTTACAATAATAATATTATGTACAAGTAATAATCAAGTGTGCTGCCACCGGTTAATAATTACATAATGTTTGTCCGTCCACTCAAAGCTCATACAAGTGTTCGTCCTTGTTTGGAATGGGCTTGAAGCCCTGCGGGTATAAGTGGAACTCGTCGTCTTACGGAATGACATGATCGTTTGATAAATCCGGCGATCGTCTCCTGGACTCCAAGGAGTAATGTGTACTCGAACACTTTATCTTTCATATTCCACTCCTTCCATTTGCATTAGTTAAAAAAAATATTAATATACATAAAATCTATTTAGTTCCAACAAATAAATAAGATATGAATTTACTGTATACACATGCATGTTACTTACTTTTAGAACACTTTGAGCAGGTTTAAATAGGGTGCACCGCATAAATTCACAAACATAGTATCCACATAGATTCGTTTCAAACGGCTGCGTGGGCACCCAAGGGAGTAGAACAGGAGGATGAAGTGACACATTCAGATCCGTACGATATTTTTGTTGTAGCCAAGCCCAAGCCCTGGCTAATAAGACGGTCGTTGATTAGGTATAGCTAGCATAATAAAGTAAAGGAGCACGCATCGATATTTAAAGTATGATATATACTTACCTCTGGATCATGTCTATTATGTCTTGATAGAGTGCCAGGTCTTTTTTCATTGAGTCCCACACATGTATTTTTTGTTCCGTGATCTTAATCTCAATGAGTATCCAATGATCTCTGCATTTGTTTAGAGTCAATTTATATATGTATATCTTAATGCCGGATTAACTAAGACATGATATAACACAACACTTACCCCATATTGTAAGGGAAGAGTATCTTCTCAGTATGCCTTTGGTTATAAAAGAACCTCCGGAGGTTCTTCTCCATTTCCTTAGGCTTCATATTCAATGGATCTTTAGTTTTAGTGTCTTGTACATGACATATGGATCGATGAAACCAATTCGATTGTCTTTTTTCAATCTTTATTCTCTCATCATGTGTCTGCACATCGTGAGCGTAGTTATTACGAATACATACATATGCTATAATAGGATTAATGATTGAAAGGAAGAATCACTTACAGACAGTAGCAGCTCATGAGAGATTTGTCAAGAGCATTCATATGGAGAAGTTGGTGTACTTCACTAAAATCTATCCATATGACGTCATCTCCACGGAAGTAGTGTCGGTCGCGGACTCAGACGGCAATCAATTCTTCTTCCTTATGTTTTGAGCTGACTCTCAAGTAGTACTCGTGCAACTTGTATATTTGTGTACCAAGTCCTCGTACCTTCTCAGGGTGGCACATACTCCTGCCGTAAATGTACCGACTCTGATAGTCATCAACACCTCCGTGGATTGGCGCATCGGTACGCCCTAGAAGTGCTTCTAGGGGCAGCCCAATTTCTTCCATCCAATTGCCGAGTTCATCTAAGTCTACATTAGCAGGTATAGTCATTGCCAGCAAGTTGGCGTTTGAACCATACTCATTCGCAACCACTAGTGGCTGAACTGATTGTTGCGCTTGTTCGTCGAGTTGTGCAACTTTTTGCTGGACTTTTCTTTTGTCTGCCTTGATTTTCTTTAGGATAGTACGGTCGTAGTCTGATATTGTTGACCCTGGTTCTTTACTCGCAGCACGGTTCGCGTCTGTAATTTTCTGCACCACTTGACGTAGCTTTGAACGAGTATGGCGGCTCTTGCTCTGCTTTTCTATTAGCTTTGCATGTTTCAAAGAATGCTTTGACTTCTGCTTTGCTTGCAGCAAGCACTTCCTCATCGGTCTTCTCATATGGAAGCTTGGTCGTCTTCGGGATCTTCGTGTTCAAAGCTTTCCTCTTTGCCGCAGGTGGTTGGAGTGATCTCTGTGTCTCGGCGGACGATCTCTTCCTCCTCGATGCAGCACCAGCCGGTGCCGATGAGGCGGCGGCCGTTGTCGGCATTGGCGGAGGCAGCAGCGCAGGTGGAGCTTGCTGTTGTGGAGGAGATTCAGCCGCGGGCGGCGTTGGATTCCTTCGTGGAGGAGATGCGGCGGCCGGTGGTGGGGATGCGGCCTTCTCTTGTACGTCGTCGTCGTCGTCGTCGTCGTGTCCCATGACACTATGGTCATGCGGTGAATGGACAGATGGACTTCGGTGGGGGGAGGCCCTGGATTTGAAGAAAAACAAATAAGGTATATGTATACATGACTCAATGTAATTTGATACAGTATATAATTATAGAAAAAGCAGTAGCGTCCACAATAATCCGCACCTGCTAGGGTTCGGTTGTGGCAGCGGCACCCCAGGAATAATGATGTACCGTTTCCTCCAACATATGAATGTCTTCTCCGCTTCACCAAGTGTCTTCTCCCCATCACCGCCTTCGATATCGAGAGGCACATTTTCACGGCCTCTGACCACTCTATCCACCGAGACACAAGCATATCCGGCTCGTATGGGGACAGAGTGGATCCTTGGTGTCTTGGTGGGGTCGATAGGAGATACGACACTGGTAGCCACATTTACTGTGCCATCGCCCTTCGAAATACGGAGCTCACAATACGTCAACGGAGCGATGACGTCATCCATCGGGAATCACAGCCCTACGTCATCAACTTGCCTCGCAGGCGCCTCCGTAGAAGCACAACTGCTCTTTAGATGAGCTGAGGAAGGGCTGATGTTGGCGGCTGGTGGCTGTGACAAGCTTTGGAGGCGGGAAGTTACAGCTTCCTCCTTGGCCTTTTGGATTTTCTCATCCATTGTGGCCTTCAGCGCTTGCTCCCGCTCAAGGGCCCGTTGAGCCACTTCTTGGGTCTTTATGAGTCCTTCCTCCAATCTGCGTATCCATTCCCTGTCCACTTCCTTCTTTCTCTGGTGGCTTCTATAAGTTTCCCTATCAGCAGGGAAGGCATGTTCCCACGACACGGTGTCATAGCCTCTCGTCCGTCCACCGTGCTCAGGGTTCCCCAGGGCGAATGTCAACTCATCTTTATCTCTATTCGGCTGTCGTTCTCCACTTTGAGCGATGGAGCGGGCTTGATGGAATCTTTCCGCAACAGCTTGGATGCGTTCCCCATACACGACCTTTCCGGTCTCAAGGTCCGGTGAGCCTCCGTGAGCGAAAAACCAGTGCTTCGCGTGCTCAGGCCACTCGAGGGATTCAGGCACCAACCCCCTGTCGATTAACTCTTTTTCGGCCTTTTCCCACTTAGGAACGGCGGTTTGGTAGCCACCTGATCCCATCGTATGGTGGTAGGTCTTGCGCCGGGCATTCTCTTGGTTCTTTCTCACCCGTTCCTGAGCCTCTTCGGACACCTTGAACCATACAAAGTCCTCCCAAAACGGCCGTAGCTTCGCATAGTTCGGAGAGTTGAAATCTGGAGTCATGTTTTTTTTGATGTAGTCTTGATATAGACGCTTCTTATAGCCCTGGAACATTGGGGCCATCTTCTTCATAGACCAATCTCGGACTCTTTCCTTCAACTGTTCATCGTTTGTCTCCAGTGTGAAATGTTGCAAGACATCACCCCAGAGTAGCTCCTTGTCACGTCTAGAGACATAACTGATTTCTGGGTGTTTCTTGTTCTCCTTCCATTCACGGACACTGATCGGGATCCTATCCCGGACAAGGTACCCTAAGTGGTAGACGAAGGCCCTTGAATGGTGTCCAAGTGGCTTGCCTGTTGCTTCTTCGAATTCTGAGATTACTAACCGAGGCTTCTTCGGGCCTCGTACTCTCCGGTTGGTCCCCGTGGTTGTCGTCGAGCCAGAGGGCTATGTAGGAAGAAACAAGACAATTTAATACAAGATATTATTTTGAATTATATCTGTAAAAACAAAGGAGACTGCCATATTACAGACCTGCTGGCCAGCATTGTCTTACTCATTCAGGTCGACCAAATACTGAGAGCAGTCATCGATGCCCTCAGGGTTCTCATCACCTTCGCGATAGTCGTGATAAACTTCTTCATTGGGACCGCAGATCAGGTTCATCATTTTCTCTTCGTGTTCTCTCGGGTCGGCCATTTCTACAAAAATATGTGACACATGACTACTAGCACTACTGTGTATACCTGACAAGGAAACAATATATAAAACTAGGAAACACAAACGTGTGTGAGAGAGAGTATATGTGTTTATGGTTAGGGTTTAGGGCTTAGAGTTTAGGGTTTAGGGGTTATTGTTTAGAGTTTAGGGTTTAGAACTTAGGGCTTAGGTTTAGGGTTTAGTGTATATCATTTGCTAACGATTAAATATATCATAATTGTACCACTAATTTATACCACTAATTGTACCACTAATTATAGCATTAATTGTACCACTAATAGATCCATCTCTAGACATACCTGTAGTTTGAAGGCGGTGAGATGGCGGAGAGACAGCGGTCGGTGCGGAGACTCGACGGGGACTTCGGTGACGATGGCGGAGAGACTTCGATCTGGAAGAAGGAAGAAAGTGGGAATAAATATAATATTACATTTACATATGTGTATGAGAGAGATAGACGGCAGAGAGACGTCGATCCGGTGTGTGTGCGCGCGCGCACGCGCGCATCGGCCCGGAATGATCAAGTTTGTGTATTTAGTGTGTGTGTACATGTGTGTATGTGTGTGTGTTCCGCGGCGGTGCTCCGTGATGGCAACAACAACAGCGGCGCAAAGATGACAACGGCGAGGACTAGGGTTTTTTTTCAATTATACATATATTAATTAACATATGTAAACACTTTTATTATTATCTAATTTTTCATTTTTTTCTTTCTCTTTTTTCTATATATAAGTTTTCACTTTTTTCTTTAATTTTTTCTTTCTTTTCTTTCTTTTTTTGCTTTATTTTTTCTTTCTCTGTCTTAAGCGACGTGCGCGGGGGGGGGGCTCGACCGCCGGTGGGGGCGCGTGTGGCCCTGCTCACCACCGCGTGGGATCCGGGGGCCCGTGCCACTGCTCCCCGGCGGCGCGCGCTGTCTCGGGCGCGGAGGGCGCGGCCGCGCGTGGCGGCGGCGGGCGAGCTCGCGGGCTCGAGGCGGCCGACGGCGGGCGCGCAAGCGAGAACGAGAAAGAGAGGCGCCGAGAAAGTACGGCGGGGTGGTCCTCGTGGCGATGCTCGGCGTTGTTGACGGCGGCGAGCAAGACGAAGACGACGGCAAGGATGACGGCGCGATGTGAAGACGCGCGGAGCGGCGGCGGTTAGGGAAAGATCGACGAGAGGGCGCGGTGGAGGAGGAGGAAGAAGGGCTTTGCCCTTTATAGGGCAGACACCTTTATTTCCGGGCGGAGCCACCGCCCGGGACTAAAGGGTCTTTAGCCGGTTTCAGCCTGGAACCGGGGCTAAAGACCCTTTAGTCCTCGGTGGTGGCTCGGCCCGGGACTAAAGATGTTTCACCAAATTATGGCGCCAGTTCAGGCGCCATAATTTGGTTTTCTCTTTTTTATTTTCCCTTTACATTGCTAAATGCATTATAAATTAAATAAATCTGATAAAATTGTTAAAAAATACACATTAATTTTATTCTGCTCTACTCTTCAGTATAAAAATTCTTAACACAATTGTTGCTTAAATATTTCATATTATTCAAAACAAATGTTATTCATAAAGAATATTGTGATAATGCAAAAATATAATGGCCAATTAAATTTTAAAAAAATTTTGGCTTTAGACAGACACTTGGTTTTTGGGTCATTTGGACGTTAAACTTTTATTTCTTTAATAATAATTATACAAATGCGCGACATTGATCGTATAAATTTGAAATTTAAATTTTTAAAAGATGTAAGATGGATTTTGGAACCCTGGATGGCCTCAAATAGAAAACTCATGAATACAAAGTTTGTTCCACTCATCAAGACCTACATTTTCTCTAATGGTCACATTTTCATTTGAAAAAGTTTGGACCACTCAATTTTAAAACTTGAAAGAATTCATAACGAAACGCTAATTTTCAGAACCATGGATGGCCTCAAATGGAAAACTCATGAATACCAATATTGCTCCACTCATCAAGATCTACATTTCATATATAGACCATTTTTGCATTTGACAAAGTGCTCGCAAAGTGTAGTTCAAAATCCACACTTCCCACATATAGTTTCATATAGTTTGTGTGAGATTCAAGATTTGGTGAGTATTGTTTACATAAACTTTTCCAAATGGAAAAATGGTCTATATAGAAAGTTTGGATATTGATGAGCTCTAACAACTTGGTATTCAAAAGATTTTCATTCCAAGTCAATTTCTCTATCGTTTGACCAAGTTTGACCAAAGCCCGTCTTCGAATTTGAAAACATGTGCCTAGGACTCGATCAAATTTATCCAGATGAAAATATGATCCATGTCTGAAATGTAGGTCTTGATGAGATCTAACAACTTGGTATTCAAAATTTTTCCATTTGAAGTACTCAGATGGGTCATTTGACCAAGTTTGACCAAAGTCAAAATAGTGAGTTTCACAAACACACACTTTGACCGAGCCTTGGATGGTCTCAAATGGAAAACTCATGAATACAAAGTTTGATCCACTCATCAAGACCTACATTTTCTCTAATGGTCACATTTTCATTTGAAAAAGTTTGGACCACTCAATTTTAAAATTTGAAAGAATTCATAGCGAAACGCTAATTTTAAGAACCATGGATGGCCTCAAATGGAAAACTCATGAATACCAATATTGCTCCACTCATCAAGATCTACATTTCATATATAAACTATTTTTGCATTTGACAAAGTGCTGGCAAAGTGTAGTTCAAAATCCACACTTCCCACGTATAGTGTCATATACTTTGTGTGAGATTCAAGATTTGGTGAGTACTGTTTACATAAACTTTTCCAACTGGAAAAATGGTCTATATAGAAAGTTTGGATATTGATGAGCTCTAACAACTTGGTATTCAAAAGATTTTCATTCCAAGTCAATTTCTCCGTTGTTTGACCAAGTTTGACCAAAGCCCGTCTTCGA
This sequence comes from Sorghum bicolor, assembly GCF_000003195.3. NCBI lineage: Eukaryota > Viridiplantae > Streptophyta > Magnoliopsida > Poales > Poaceae > Sorghum > Sorghum bicolor. The sequence goes on from NC_012878.2 coordinate 44,659,394, forward strand.
ATTTGAGAACATGTGCCAGGGACTCGATCAAATTTATCCGGATGAAAATATGATCCATGTATGAAATGTATGTCTTGATGAGATCTAACAACTTGGTATTCAAAAGTTTTCCATTTGAAGTACTCAGATGGGTCATTTGACCAAGTTTGACCAAAGTCAAAATAGTGGGTTTCACAAACACACACTTTGACCGAGCCCTGGATGGCCTCAAATGGAAAACTCATAAATACAAAGTTTGATCCACTCATCAAGACCTACAATTTCTCTAATGGTCACATTTTCATTTGAAAAAGTTTGGACCACTCAATTTTAAAATTTGAAAGAATTCATAGCGAAACGCTAAATTTAAGAACCATGGATGGCCTCAAATGGAAAACTCATGAATACCAATATTGCTCCAATAATCAAGATCTACATTTCATATATAGACCATTTTTGCATTTGACAAAGTGCTGGCAAAGTGTAGTTCAAAATCCACACTTCCCACGTATAGTTTCTTATAGTTTGTGTGAGATTCAAGATTTGGTGAGTATTGTTTACATAAACTTTTCCAAATGGAAAAACGGTCTATATAGAAAGTTTGGATATTGATGAGCTCTAACAACTTGGTATTCAAAAGATTTTCATTCCAAGTCAATTTCTCCGTCGTTTGACCAAAGCCCGTCTTCGAATTTGAAAACATGTGCCTGGGCCTCGATCAAATTTATCCGGATGAAAATATGATCCATGTATGAAATGTAGGTTTTGATGAGATCTAACAACTTGGTATTCAAAAGTTTTCCATTTGAAGTACTCAGATGGGTCATTTGACCAAGTTTGACCAAAGTCAAAATTGTGGGTTTCACAAACACACACTTTGACCGAGCCCTAGATGGGCTCAAATGGAAAACTCATAAATACAAAGTTTGATCCACTCATCAAGACCTACAATTTCTCTAATGGTCACATTTTCATTTGAAAAAGTTTGGACCACTCAATTTTAAAATTTGAAAGAATTCATAGCGAAACGCTAAATTTAAGAACCATAGATGGCCTCAAATGGAAAACTCATGAATACCAATATTGCTCCAATCATCAAGATCTACATTTCATATATAGACCATTTTTGCATTTGACAAAGTGCTGGCAAAGTGTAGTTCAAAATCCACACTTCCCACGTATAGTTTCATATAGTTTGTGTGAGATTCAAGATTTGGTGAGTATTGTTTACATGAACTTTTCCAAATGGAAAAACGGTCTATATAGAAAGTTTGGATATTGATGAGCTCTAACAAGTTGGTATTCAAAAGATTTTCATTCCAAGTCAATTTCTCCGTCGTTTGACCAAAGCCTGTCTTCGAATTTGAAAACATGTGCCTGGGACTCGATCAAATTTATCCGGATGAAAATATGATCCATGTATGAAATGTTGGTCTTGATGAGATCTAACAACTTGGTATTCAAAAGTTTTCCATTTGAAGTACTCAGATGGGTCATTTGACCAAAGTCAAAATAGTAGGTTTCACAAACACACACTTTGAGCGAGCCCTGGATGGCCTCAAATGGAAAACTCATGAATACCAATATTGCTCCACTCATCAAGATCTACATTTCATATATAGACCATTTTTGCATTTGACAAAGTGCTAGCAAAGTGTACTTCAAAATCCACATCAAGATGTTACAATTATATTACACATAATGTTACAATTATATTACACAAGATGTCAAGTACAAATCACTACCATTATCAAGCTAGCACAGTGGTAAACTTTTTCTTAACGTAATGCCCTTGGTTATGATCATTCCGTAACCATGGAGTGTCCTCTGTAGCGAGCATGATGCTTGGGTCTTTGGCCACACAGAAGGGTGGGATCCGTTCATCCTTTTCATAATCCTCTGACACGTCTAACTTGTCTTCAATTCCCATGATGCTTCTTTTCCCTATAAGAACGATGTGTCGCTTTGGCTCGTTGGTGTTTTTCTCATCTTGTTTCCCTCTCTTGGGTTTTCTAGACATGTCTTTCACATAGAACACCTGATTCACCTTAGTATCGAGGACGAATGGATCGTTTGTATATCCAATATTGTTGAGGTCCACTGTTGTCATTCCGTACTCCTTATCGACTGATACCCCTCCTTTCATCTTCACCCATTGGCATCAGAATAAAGGGACTTTAAAATTATGTGCATAGTCTAGTTCCCAAATCTCCTCTATACGACCATAATATGTGTGCCTGTCCCCATTCGTGTCCGTGGCATCCAAACGGACACCACTGTTTTGGTTGGTACTCTTTTTATCTTGTGATACGGTGTAAAATGTATTTCCATTTATCTCGTACCCTTTGTACGTGAGGACGTGCCACGTTGGTTGCCTAGCCAATAAATAAAGTTCATCTCAAATATCTTTATCACCCTAGCATTTTTTTCGCAACCAGTCACCGAATGTTTCCATGTGATGACGCGTAACCCAAGTCTCATTCTTTCCAGGATTCTCGGATCGTACAAAATCCATGTGTTCCTCAATATAGGGTTCCACCACAATGGAGTTTCGAAGGACTGTGTAGTGTGCTTTATTGAATAAATCATCACCCTGGCTAATATATGTTTTCTTTCCTATTGTACCCTTTCCACCGAGTCTCCCCTCATACCTTGATTCAGGAAGACCAATCGGGTCAAGATCAGGAATAAAGTCCACACAGAACTCAATGACCTCCTCTGTCACGTATCTCTTGTTGATGCTTCCTTCTGGCCGACCCCGCTGGTGAACATATTTTTTCAGTACACCAATAAATCTTTCTAAGGGAAACATGTTGTGTAGGAAGACATGACCCAGAATATGAATCTCTTTGACCAGATGAACTAGGAGATGTGTCATGATATCAAAGAAAGATGGAGGAAACACCAACTCAAAGCTGACAAGACATTGAACCACATCGTTCTGTAGAGTAGCTAGATCAAGAGGATTGATTGCCTTCTGAAATTGCATTGAGGAATGCACACAACTTCACGGTGGCCAGATGTACATGTGGAGGTAGAATTCCTCTTAAGGCAACCAGAAGCAGTTGTGTCATAATCACGTGGCAGTCGTGCGATTTTAAGTTGACAAATTTTTTCTTTGGCACATTTATTATACGCTTTATGTTGGAGGAGAACCCAGATGGGACCTTGATGCTGCTTAGGCATTCAAACATGATTTCCTTCTCCTCATTGCTAAGAGTGTAGCTAGCAGGTCTTAAATACTGGCGTCCATCATTTGTCTGCTCTGGATGCAGGTTGTCTCGTTCTTTCATGCACTTTAAGTCCTCTCGAGCCTCAAGGGTATCCTTAGGCTTTCCAAACACACCCATAAACCCTAGGAGATTGACACAAAGATTCTTCGTCAGGTGCATCACGTCGATGGAGTGGCAGACCTCAAGGTGTTTCCAATATGGTAGCTCTCAAAATATTGACTTTTTCTTCCACATTGGGGCACGCCCCGAAGCGTCTTTCGGAACAGGTTCACTGCCTTCTCCCTTTCCAAACACTACTTTCAAATCTTTGACCATCTCGAATACCTCTGCCCCATCTCGGTTGCCTGGCTTGGACCGGTGTTCTGCCGTACCTTGAAAATGTTTGCCTTTCTTTCTCAACTGGTGGTTCTTAGCAAGAAATCGACGATGGCCAAGGTACACGACCTTTCGACATTTTTTCAAATAGACAGCTTGAAGGTCACCAAAGCAATGGGTGCAAGCATTATATCCCTTGTTTGTCTGTCCTGAAAGATTGCTTAGAGCTGGCCAATCATTGATTGTCACGAACAACAATGCTCGTAGGTCAAATGCTTCCTATTTGTACTCATCCCACATACGCACACCTAGTTTGCTCCATAGAAGCTGAAGTTCCTCAACCAATGGCCTCGGGTAAACATCGATGTCGTTGCCAGGTTGCTTCGGACCTTGGATGAGCACCGGCATCATAATGAACTTCTGCTTCATGCATAACCACAGAGGAAGGTTGTAGATACATAGAGTAACGGGCCAAGTGCTATGACTGGAGCTCTGGTCCCCAAAAGGATTAAATTCATCCGTACTCAATGCGAACCTTAGGTTTCTTGCGTCCTCTGCAAAGTCTGGGAATTCTCTATCGATTCCTCTCCACTGAGAACCATCTGCAGGGTGTCTCAACATGTTGTCCACCTTACGGTCTTCTTTGTGCCATCGCAACAACTTTGCATGCTCCTTATTTCTGAACAAACGTTTTAGGCGTGGAATTATTGGAGCATACCACATAACCTTGGCAGGAATTCTCTTCCTCGGACGTTCTTCATCCTCAACATCGCCAGGGTCATCTCGCAAGATCTTGTACCGTGACGCATGGCAAACAGGGCATTCATCTAACTTCTCGTGCTCGCCACGGTACAGGATGCAGTCATTAGGGCATGCATGCATCTTCTCGATTTGTAATCCCAAAGGGCAGACGATTTTTTTGCTTCGTATGTAGTGGTGGGTAACTCATTAGGCTTCGGAAGCATTTTTTTTGGATCTTCAGTAATTTTCCAAATGCCTTGTCAGAAATACCATTCTCTGCATTCCACTGTAACAACTCCAGTGTCGTTCCTAGCTTTTTCTGTCCCTCTTCGGCCGACAGGTAGAGTAGCTTCTTGTGATCCTCTAGCATTTGGTCAAATTTAGCCTTCTCCTTTGCACTTTTGCAATCTCTCTGTACGTCGCGAATGACATCACCAAGAGCATCGTCATCATCAACGATACTGTTTCCTGCATCCCCGTCTTCTTCACCTTTGTCCTCTACTGCGAAGTCGCAGTATTGAGCAAAAACATCGTCAGGGTACGCTTGCTCTTCTTCACCTTCTTCCATCATAACCCCGAACTCTCTGTGTTTGGTCCAACAAATATAGTTTGACATGAAACCATTCGTGAGCAAGTGCAAGTGAATTTCTCTTGAGTTTGAAAATTCCTTCAAATTCTTACACACGGCACATGGACAGCACATAAAACCATCCCGCTTATTTTGCTCTGCCACTCTGCGGAATTCTCGCACGCCCTCAATGAACTCGTAGGAGCGGCGATCGACATTGTATATCCAATGGCGTGCCATTATCTGCATTATCATGGAATTGTAATTTTTCTATTAGAAGCTATAATTTTATCAGTAAAGAAAATTAATTTCAAGAATTTTTAAAGTGAAAAACAATTTATTTAACAATTACAACAAAAATTATATTATTAATATTTTAAAATAAGAACATGACCATATTAAAGTAAAAAATATCCTATAATATCTATAATAGAACTTAACATGATTAGTGTATACATAGTAGTAATGATTTGTGTATACTAGTTTTTAGCGGACACACACTTAGCATCGTTTAAAAAAATTCAAACATAAGAAGATGATGATTGGAGAGATGGCAACATGAAATAATTAAAATAGACATATGTCCAATATAAAATTACATATGGCGGTGAGAAACATAGGAGGATGAAGCTAGCAACCTTTCAAATAAATCGACGACGGCGTAGAAGCGTTGAAATGGATCGATCGCGGGAGATGAGAGCAATAACAAGGAAGAACAATGGAAGAACAAGCAAGAACAAAGGACCTCGGGCTCGGACAGGGAGAGGAAGAAGGGAGGAGGGAGATTCAATTTATAGCGGAGAGGGTTTAGTCCCGGTTGGTGTTGCCAACCGGGACTAAACAACTACCTTTAGCCCCGGTTGGTGCCAAAGACCGGGACAAAAGGTTTAGTCCCGGTTAGTGGCACAAACCGGGACTAAAGGTAGGTCTTTAGTCCCGGTTGGTAACACACGGGGACTAAAGGTCCCTTCCCGACAGCGCCTGACACCGGAGCCGTTGGGGAGGCACTGTTAGTCTCGGTTGGCTTTACCAACCGGGACTAAAGATCTCTTTTGTCGTGGGCGCCAAAAATACTGGGACTAAAGGTCATTTAACACATTGACGAAAAGGTCTGTTCTCTAGTAGTGCCGCTAACTAGAGCTACAAGCAGGAGGGGGGAGAGCTAAAAATGACAAGTTTTCTCAACTCCCTCTCACTCTCATGGTCCTACTCGCCCGAGGAGGCCGGCTTGGTGATGGTGTGGCCTGTCGACCATCACGCCATGGTGCAGCTTGAATGTTCGATAAAATGCCAATAAGAAGAAAACATGAAAGGGTTGGAGGTAAGGTTTACTTGTTCTTAGATCAAGGGTAACCGCAGCCATTTGTACAGCCAAGCAATGTTTGCTCGGTCCACCTTATTTTGGTTCTGGAAAACAAACACATTAAAGTGTGTTTGATTTCTTGCCCCTGCATGGCACTACCAGCTGGCCTGGCCGGCTCCCAAGTGCAAGCTTCCTTGTTTGATTTCTTGCTCCTATTGAGCTAGGCCAAGTTGGGATCATGTTTGACAGAATGTATAGATAGATAAGATCACCTTGCATCCAGAGTATTGTGGCGTTACCCCTCCTTTTCTATTGTTGGCATTCCGTCGAGCACTTGATAGGCGCTGACTGGAACGTGTTGCTCATGGATCTACTTGTGTTACCGTAGCACTACTAGCGCGCAGCCTCGCCTGGTCGACCGCGCCACTACGCACGCCATAGGTGGAGACAGGGGCTGCTACTTTAGCAAGAAGCGCAAGGCCCATCCGGTGGCCAGAGCCTCGGCCTTCCTGCGTAGACGATTGGGTGGTGAAGAAGGTGAAGAAGAAGCAGGATGACCGTGTGAACAACCGGATGACCATACGGAGGACCTCAGCAGCAACGTGTCGCTCTCGCTTGCCACTGACGGGTGCTTTGAGGCAGCATCAGAGTCGTGGTCGTGACTAGTAGTAAGTGGGGAGGAAGCCGACCAAGAGGAGCCGGGGAGGAAGCTGCCCAGGATTGGTCGCTGGGGAGGAAGCCGGCTAGGAGGCGCCCAGTCTCCGCGGATATAGGGCCAGCATGGCGCCCTGGCATCGCCGTGGCCTTTTCGTACAACGTTTGGTGCGACCGGCTCAGTGGAAGAAAGGGAGTGGTGGGTGAAAGAAAGGGGACTCGAAGGTGACTCGAACACGTTGTTGAGCGTGTAGCCAGCTGGACCGAGTAAAAACAAAACTTGATTTTGTTTCGTGAGAACCAGGTGAAAAGAGTGAGTTTTATATTCAACGAGTCGAGCTCACTGATAGGCCGAGAAAATCAAACACGTGGAACTGTAGCCCGAGAGCATGGACACGCCCTATCAGCCCAACCCAAGCTTCGGCTTCCTTGGGTCAAAAATTAGTTGTTTGCTTCGCTGAAGAAGGGTTGAGGCCTAGCTAACATGGGCAGCCATACGCGCGGAGCCTAACCAAGATGGGATCCCCGAATCGATGATTCTCCTAGAAGCAGGGCAGAGCCAGCCGTGTGCTCCCTTCTCGTCACCACCTGGTCTTCACTATGTCACTTCGCCTGCTCAGCTGCTCCTCCTCCTTTGCCACTCGCGGTTGCAGATCCTGCTCGTGCCTTGCTCCTCCTCCTTCCCCGGCTCGTCCACCCCACCGGTGGTGGTCCCTTACTCGTCCCCGCCACTCGCCGCTATAGATCCGGCCATGGCGACAAAGGGGGAAGCTCGGGGCTATGGCCACTATGGAGGCCTCAGTAGAGCACCTCCTCCTTCGTTGTAGATCTGGCGGCCCTCCCTGTTGGCCACCCCTATGCACACACACGCCATGGTTGCGGCTCTTTAGGCACAACGTCTCTTCTTGACAACCTCCACCTCCTCTTCCCCGCTCACCACACGGCCGTCGCGCCAGACCACCAACGCCCCTATCGTGCCTCCGAAGTCTAGCCAACAAACGCGTCGTCGTCTAGCCCAGCGGAAGGCGGCCTTGGCCACCATGTCGTCGTCATCGTTGTGGTGCTCTGTGGCCGGTGAAGCAACAAGGTGTGCCTCGTTGTTTTGGGTCGTCATCTTGTCTTCTTGATCTTGGACGGTGGCTGGCTGCAACGGAGAAGTTGCTCGCTAAGGTGCTAACATGGTGGCAGCGGACGGCACCGTGGAAGAGCACGACTCCATGCACCACACCTGTTCGATGGAATGTTGCAAAGGAGGTGAACATACCATCTTCAGAGGGTGAGTGTATTCAAGCCAAACCAGCTAACCAAACATACTCAAACTTAGCTATGCTTAAGCAATTCCTCCAACCAAACAAATGAGTATTGACTTATATGAAGCAGGTTAAGTCTAGCCTAGCTTAAAAACTAGCCAGACTTAGAAATGAATGGCAACCAGACACACTATATGAGTCCAAATCAAACATGCGCTAAGTTACACCATTGCAGCTAGGCCCAAGCTGGTCTTAGCCTAGCCAGCCGGCCTAGCTGGGCAGATCGAAGGCCTGGCTTTCTTCTAATCTGGCTAGGAAGTAAATCAGGCTAACCTAAGACTGTCTCCAGCAAGTCAAGATGGATTTGTTTAGTTGCCAACACTATCTGAGCCTGGTTAATAACTACTCCCTCTATTCTTGAAAGCTTTAACTTCTAAAGTTGTCTTAAGTCAAACTTTTAAAACTTGATCGTATTTTTAGAAAAAAAAATGTTAAGACTTATAGTACCAAAGTAATATCATTAGATATATAGATACTTATTTTATGTCATAGACATTGATGTTTTTTTTTATGAAGTTGGTAAAATTTAAAAAAAGTTTGGCTCATACAAATTCTAGGAGTTAAAACTATCGGGGATAGAGGGAGTAGTTTGTTTGGTTGGCTGGTTTAACTTAGATAGAGTCACTTCTAGATAGAGTCACCTCTTCTTTAGGCAGGTAACTTCATTATCTTTGAAGCAATTTGTCGAACACCGTTTAGACCAGCAGAGGGAGCAACCCATGGACGATCGAACCCGATACCGACGTGCCTGGTAAACAGCAGCACGAACAAGCCGAGAAACAAAATAAACAAAATCAATTTAATTCATAAAAATAGAAGAATGGTTTCGTTTCTAGATCAATTACAATCTCCCCCTTTTTTCTCCCTTCCATTTCCAAATCGATCGATACCTTTGGTAGTAGCGCAAGTGAACCATCGATATCTTTGGCAGCAGCGCAGGTAAACTAGAAGAGGACGAAGGAGGCGAGCTAACCGGCTGGTCCCTAGAGGTTGCCGTGCCCCCTCCTGTGGATCTGCCGAGAGGTGGCTAGGGGAGTCGACCCGGAGGGCTGCATCACAGGAGCGGCGCACCACCTGAGGGCCAGGCCTAGCCGCCGGGGAGAGGAAGCTGCGGTGTCGAAAGCTCCCGGGACTCGGGGGCGCGAGGGCTGGCGGTGAGCACTCACGACAGCAGCACGGCGCACGGAGGGCGCAAGTGTGCAGGCCATGGTGGCCGTCGCCAGTCATGCACCAGCGTCACCGAGGTATCTTCGTCCAGAGTTGGCCATTGCCCATTGATGTCGTCGTTGCTCAGGACGAGTTGAAGGGGAGGACGAAGCAAAGGGACGATGCGGACTACGGGGAGGCTCGATGGGGACAAAGGGGAAGGGATTTTACATATTTACTATTATAATAAATGACACTTATCAAAATCTCACTTTTATAATGACACTTACTCCTTTCATCTCACAAATAAATGCATTTCTTTGATTATGATTCATGTTTGACTATTCGTTTTATTTAAATTTTTTTGTATAAATAATAAAATAAATAAATCATCGTAACAATATATCTAACGATAAAATAAGTCATGAAAAAATAAATAATATTTATTAAATTTTTTTGAATAAAATAAACGGTCAAACATAAATTATAGAAGTCAAAGAAATACAATTATTTATGGGACGATGATACAATTATTTATGGAACGGTGGGAGTACATTTTTAATATTTTAAAATCGTACGTCTTTCATTTTTACCACATTTGTCTATATGGCATTGCTAGATCGGACTGATACGCTCAAACATAGTCAGCACGGACATACAAAATGTCCTTGCTGCCATTGCCTTGCTCCTTTCTCTCCCTCTCCGACAACTGAGTTCCGCCACTCTTGTCACTGCTAAGATAGACCTCATAGGAACGACGGGTACATGAGCCCCGAGCGCATCAACACCGACCTCAACAGCGACACCTACTATGGGTACACCGGCAACATTTGGAGCTTCGGCATCAGCATCCACGAGTTCTACCTGGGGCTGCTTCTCGCTAGGCGAGAACCTGGGCAAGCAGGGCGACTGGGCCACGCTCATGTGCGCCATCTGCTACTCCGACTCTCCGCAGGTACCGCGTAACGCGTCAGCCGACGCGGTTGGTGCGCCGCCGCTCGTGAGCGCCAGAACACGGGCGAAGCGGCCCGCTGCGAGGTGCGCCAGCAGCGTGGCAAGCGCCATCGGGCATCAGGGTGCGTACTGATTCGGGGCTCCTTCCTCGCGCACACGGGGGATTGGATGCGGCGTGGCCTACTTCGATTTAGTCATTTAGGAGAGCAGAGGCGGGGTATAGTGGATCGAGCGCAGTAGAGCCTGCCCCCATCAATTTTGATCAGAAGGATTTGTCCCTTGCTAGTTCACTTAAGACTCTCTCAAAAATACTTCACAAAATTTCCTGTAAAAAAACAAAAACACTAAACAAAAATCCACAAATTCCGACCGATTCAATTGATTGATTGCTTCCGGTCGTGATCCAACTGGGCCGACGGGTGGATTGATCTCTCACCTTTGGATTGGTTGCCTCATTGGTTGACCGAAGGTGGAAGACACTGCTGACAAGTGAGGCCCGCCTGATGGTGATAGGAGTGGCGGGACCCAGCTGTCGAAGAGGGAAAGGGAGAAGCAAAACAGGGGGCAGCAAGGACATTTCGCGTGCTTGTGCTGACTGTGCTTGAGCGTGTCAGCTTGACATGGCATGCCACGTAGGTAAATGTGGTAAAAGTGAAAGACATACAATTTAAAACTGCTGAAGATGTAAGTGTTATTATAAGAATGAGATTCCGATAAATATCATCTCTTATAATGATAAATATGTAAAATTCCTTGGGGACGAGAGGAGGTCGATCTGCTTGTGCTTCGCCCTCGAGCATGGCTGGAGTGTGGAGGACGGGAGGTGACAGGAACCAGTCTTGCGTCTAGCCAAGCCTGGTCACGAGAAAACGTGATGACAATCCGTTTCTTGCTAGACAGGCTAAGAAATGGTTTAGAACAGTTTTAGACCTAGAACTATTTGATATTTTGCAATGTTTTAAACAGCGGGCTATAGAAAATAGCGTCTTTCTGTCCCAGACGCTATTTGCACTATAACGAACGCTATAGCGGCGCTATAGCCCTGCTATAGCCGTTGTTGTACAGAACAGCGTGCTGTAGCTATCCACGCTATAGCGCGCTATTTATTTGGAAAGAGACAAAATATATAATAGACAGCAACAAGTTCAAACAACAATCATATTTCACAATCACAAATCACAAATCATAGGTGTTTCACAGTTTAAATGGTTAATACATAACTGACTCATAAGCATAATCCATGACTGCATAGTGCATAACCACAAGTGCATAAGCACAGCACAACAAATAAGTGCATGACAACATGATCACAGTTAAACAACAATAGCGCGCAAATAGCGGCGTTATGGCGCTATTTCAGTTTAGCGGCGCTATAGCGCGCTATAGCGCTGATAGCATAAAAATGAGGTATAGCTTTGCATCGACTTATTCTGGCCGCTATAGCGACGCTATAGCGCGAAAATAACGCGCTATTTAAAACATTGATATTTTGTACTAATATGAAAATATTTCAGGCCGGTTTAGACCAAAAATGTCTAACCGAAACGCTGAAGGGAGTGATGGGTGGCTGAGTTGGGCTTGGCTAAAGGGTGGAACCAAACAACTCTATGGGTTGTGCTAACCTATTCTCAAATAAATATTATTAGATTTATTGTAGATCATATTTTCTCACGTATATTTATTTGGAATCATATTATTAATACTATTTTTTATAAACATAATCACCTATTCTCAAATCATGGGCGACACATAGGCCTTGTTTACTTGCAAAAATTTTTGCAAAATGTGAACTGCACTTTCGTTTGTATTTGACAAATATTGTCCAATTATAGGCTAACTAGACTCAAAAGATTCGTCTCGCAAATTACATACAAACTGTGTAATTAGTTATTTTTTTAATCTATATTTAATGCTCTATACATATCCTGTAAAATTCAATGTGACGGAGAATCTGAAATATTTTGTAAAATATTTGAGGAAGTAAACAAGGCCATAACATGGACCATAGGGCCATGTTGTGCCAGGCCTTGTCATGGCTCATTAGAATACTCATTAGGCCCGGTAGCGGGCTGTCGTCGGGCTCAGTCTGGCCTAATAAACTTTCCTCGTGGAAAATGAAAAATCATCGGATCTTGATCATGTTTTCCTGAGACAATCATATAATTACGTAGTATGACCAACGGTGTTTTACATTTTGAGAGGACTGACCAGCGATTTCAGTTGATGTGGATCTTAATTTATATAATTAGGTGAATTCCCGCGCGTTTCTGTGGAATTTTTTTAAAAATAAATCGTTATATAGATAGCATTACTATTTGATATTCAGTATATTATATATACATATATATGAATTTGATTTGCATGTTATTTTATTCTATTAGATTTGGTAAACAGTCGCTAAACTAATAGAAAAAATATTTGAGTATATTATAGAGGAATAGGTGATAAAACAAATAGCATATCTAGATAAATTGTATGTTGATAGATTAAATATTTAAAGACGATATAGATGACATAGATTTTTTTTTTGTAATTAATATGGGATGATATAGACTTAGTGAAGAATGATGTAGACACCTTGCACGAAGAGATATTATATTTAGTGGGTCACTTAGTGAGAAATGATGTAGATATACAGAAACAATCTAGTAGGTCCTGTGTCTAAGTCCTCTATTTCTAACAAATATGAGTATATGATTACATTATGTAGATTTAGCTTTATAAAAGTATATGATTACATCACATAGGTCTCGCATCCAAGTCCTCTGTTTCTAACAGGCTGTTAAAACTCCCGCACCTTAGGCGCCATTTGCATCTTTGGAATTAAATTTATTTTAATAATTATAATTTAGAAACATACTAATTAAGCTAATGTAATTATATATAGAATATATTTATATATTATTATTATCAAACACATAAAAAGATATTTATATATTACGTTTCTAGCGTAGAGAAGCAAGTTAAAAAATTTCTATAAGTTGTAGAGTAGAAATATAATATAGTGATCTATATAATTAATTTCCATCAGCCACCTTATGATTTAAGAGAGACTTATGTGTGAACTTGGAAAGGTTGCGGAATGATAAATTATATGCCAAATAGCCTAATTCATTAAGTAGATTCTAATTCTTCTAAAACAAAATAATCCAAACGGCCTAAAATGGTTCATTAATAATTAATTGTTGCAATCTTTCATATGCACTGTTATCTCCAGGCTTTCAATGAGGTTCCTGGAAAAAAAAGACACATTGATACGTTGGAAGTTGTACTTTTATGCCTTGCTATTGAAATTTACATTCGAGCATCATTGCTTCGGTGAATGACAGATATAAATATTGGATCCATTGACTATGTTCAAGAAATACTTGTTGAAGAATGAATGACCCTAGCTAGCATAAGACTATTGGGATTTTGGTGATGCATAACATAGTCAATGGATCCAATATTATTTCAAACTGTCTCCATTTTAAAGTATAAGACGTTTTGTTTTTTCTAAATGTACTTTTTTACTACATATCTGAATATAGTGTATATCCATATATCGTGTGCAGTGACCCTACTGCATAACGCGTAAACATACGTGATAAAATGATCAATGAGATATTTTTTTCTTGGATTTTTTTGTTTTCTGATTTTTAGTCATTTGACTTTTTAGAAGGAACTAGAGGGGGCTTACATCCTACTGAAATTTATTTAAAGGGTAAACACAATACAAAACAGCAGAAAAAATGAAGAACAAGGAAGGAGGTTCAGTAGACCCAGAAAGAGATAAAAAAAGATAAGGTCAATTATAATCTTTGCACTAGCCATGAACTAATGCCTGAGAGATATTTCTTCTAGGCATGTACTCTCTCTATCTCAAATTATAAGACGTTTGACTTTTTTGGCCTCAAGTTTGATCACTCGTTTTATTCAAAAAAATTATGCAAATATAGTCAAATTTAAGTCATCTTTTAAGAACTTTTATTAATAAACCAAGCCATGACAAAAAAATAATATTTTACATAACTTTTTTAATAAGACGAGTGGTCAAACTTGATGTTAAAAAAGTTGAACGTCTTATAATTTAGGATGGATTGAGTAGTATAACTAGGTCGAGGGTCAGTGGCGTAGCTAGGATTCGGTGCAAGGGTGGTCCATCTAAATGTAATAAGCCAAATAGTAGTGTTCTAAATGCAATCTTCACTGTAGTATAGAACACTTATACTGTAGTTTCAACATTAATTCAATTTCTATGGTGGTCCATGGCACAACGTGCCACCATGCTAGCTCCGCCTATGTCGAGGGTGTTCTTGAAAAAGAACTTGCACCTTTCACTTGTTGCATTGCTTCCTCGTTTCTGAAGATGATGTTGTTTCTCAAGTCCAGATACTCCAGCACAAAAGGATAACGACCTCCATGAAGAAATAGGGACGTAAACTGAGATTTGAACTCTTCTAAAATCTCAAAGGGGTCTTGGAGTTGGGGTACATTCAGATTCAGCCCAATGAAGCTCTAGCAGACTTTTGCAAAGTCACACTGTAAAAAGAGATGAACCACTGTCTCTTCTACAGATTCGCTGCAAAGGATGCAGTTATAGACTATATGTGCATATTCTTTCTTCTCAATATGTTTTTGGTGCTAAGGCTGTCATGGACCAGGTGCCGGAAGAACACCTTGCGCTTGTGCGCATGATTTCCAAATCCACTTGAAGAAGGATAGACCTGTCGTGAACCAGTAAGCTGCCTGTAAGCTCTGCTAGAGGAATGCTCAGCCCTCCCACAAATGTAAGTCCAAATGTCATCAGAGGCTGCCGAGGTGAAACCATGCATGATCTCTTGTAGCTCCAAAAGCTGATCATAGGCTTCAACCGACAGAGGGAGGTTGTAGGTGGCAATGGAGGGATTCAGCTTAGCAGAGGCCAATGCCAAGTTTAGCTTTTTGGAGGAGTAGAGTACTGGGAACACTGCCCAAGCCAGAGATCGTCCCCTGAATAAGCAAGAAGTAGCACTTTGAACAGAAACCTCAGCTCTGAAAAGTCATGGGTGAGACTACGGATTATAAGAAAATAAGACTGCAGCTCTGAAAAGTCATGGGTGAGACTACGGCTTATAAGACAATAAGGCCTTGTTTATTTCACCCAAAAACCAAAAACCTTTCAAGATTTCGTGTCACATCAAATCTTGCGGTATATACATAGTCCATAGATAAAAACAAAAATTAATTGTACAGTTTGCCTGTAAATCACGAGATGAATCTTTTGAGTCTAGTTAGTCCATAATTAGACAATATTTGTCAAATAAAAAAATGCTATATTACC